>NC_061116.1:80786894-80968482 GCF_002878395.1 Capsicum annuum | reverse complement strand
GTTCACCATTAATTCTGCAAATTTATTCAAGATTCCAAGTTCCTAGTTCAAGAACTCCAAGAACCATCATTCAAAGGAACGATTAACATCTCAAAAATGAGTATCAATCTAAAGTTCATCATTCAAGGTATGTGGGGTTTTTCAACAAGAACTCTCTTTCGTTCTTGTGACCAAAAGTAATTTTCTTTACAAAGGCATGATTTTAATTTGATTTTTATGAATTTGAAGCATGGACCTATATCTTATGATGATTATTATGAAATCTTGATGTTTATAATTTTGAAAGATGAATTTACATGTGTGGAGATATAAAGCATGAATCTTGAACGATATTTATCATGATTTTGAGATTTGAGTCATGAATCCCCATTGGAAATTCTATTTTTTTGAGAAAGTGTATGTTATAAGCACGCTGATGTTGAATATTTGAGATATTTTAAATGATTTGACCTTTTGATCTTAATGGAGTTGTTTTGAACTCGAGTGTGAAAGAAATCCACAACGTTGTTGATTTTGATTGATGGGAAGTATGATGGCTCCTGATGTATATTTATATATTACTGAAATTATTTTGTTGAGAATTGTCTTTGAAATGATCTAGCTAAGTTCGGGAGAAATCTTTAGCACCGAGTGGGAGGTATAAAGCGACCTTACTTCCCTATAACTACGTGCCCCCATAGGAGTGAGCCTGAGGCTAATTTATATAGTGATCACTAGTTTGTGTAGATTTTATATCGATAGTCCTACTCTGATGGCATGGATAGGAAGGCTCTCCCAACGTGGTTTGTACGTTGGACTCCATGT
This sequence comes from Capsicum annuum, assembly GCF_002878395.1. NCBI lineage: Eukaryota > Viridiplantae > Streptophyta > Magnoliopsida > Solanales > Solanaceae > Capsicum > Capsicum annuum. The sequence continues at coordinate 80,967,678 of NC_061116.1, read as the reverse complement.
AGCTCACATTGTTTATGCCGGTTATAGGATCTCCCAGTGTGTGTGTGTTTCCTTGTGTCTATGGTGAATAGTGAAGTAATTTGAAAGTGGAATTGTGAAAGTTATTCTTTCAAAAGATTTAAATGATATTTACATTATGAGAATTGATATTCTTGATGAACTGAAAGTGATTGACAAATTATATAATGACTCACATGTGTTATTGTACTTATTTCATCCTCTCATGATTATGACGATTTTCTTTGGGCTATGTGAGTCTTTCATTTATCCTGCATATTTCTTATAAATATTTATGATGATAATGTTTATACAACTGCATACACCCCCATATACTCGATTCCTTTCTATGGTACTGACCCACATCTTTGGATGTGGGCAGTATTTTCTCAGAATGTAGGTTCAGGTGCTCAGTTCTAGGTTTGACAGTGATTCTTCGGGCATGCTGTTCTACATCCTCTGTTATGGTGAGTCCTCATGTTCCGAGGATGTGATGTCTGATGTTGGTTTCATGGAATTGTTTACATTTGATAACTGAGTATGAGTCAGTTGGGGCATGTCTCAATGGCTCGCTGATTTTATTGATTTTCTTAGAGGCTTGTCAGACTAGTATAGATGTTGGGAGTTGACTAATAATTCGTATTTTATTATCTTTCTGAATTTCTTTTATTCTTGGATGATGATTACTCTGTTTATATTTGAGGGTTATTTATGGAAACCCTGTTGATTTGTGTTGAACTGAATAAAAATGGCTCAAAGGGTTAGCTTGGGGCTGCTCATAGCCTCAAGCACCGTGTGATGCTCCGGGACCCATGTTCTGGGGCGTTACACCAGCTAAGCCCAAGAAGTTTTGAATATCAGTTAGAGTCATTGGTCTAGGCCATTTCTTAACCACCACAACTTTTTGTGGATCCACCATGATCTTTTCACTAGAAACAACACGACCCATAAAAGTAACAATATTTAACTTGAATTCATACTTAGAAAATTTAGCGTACAAATATTGATCCTTAAGAGTATACATCATTGTATAAAGGTGATTGGGGTACTCTTCCTGACTCTTAGAATACACCAAGATATTAATGATGGTGATGAGGAATATGGGTTTCTCCAATATTTTTGTTGATCTAATTTGGAGATTAATCTCTGCTAACTATTACGCTATTCTTATTAATGTGAAATCTGATGGATTTTTTCACTCTACCAGGAGAGTCAAGTGGGCCCCCTTAATCCAACATTGTTCATTCTCTCTTCAGATTTTCTTACAAAAGCTCTAACCTTTTTATTTGCAGATAATTAGTTTGTTGGTTTTTGGATGGCTAAGTGGAGTTCCAGCAAAAACCACTTAACTTATGTTGATGACACTATTATATTTTATTTTTTTCAACTAATGCTTCTTTTTTATAAAAGATTATGTATACTTTATAGGAGTATAATAAGCAATCAGGGACGAATCTTAACAAAGAAGAGAGTTTCTACTATCTATAAAAATATACAAGCAAGGATTATAACTACTCGGATTGGTCAGATTAATGGTATTAATAGGGGCAAGTTTCCAATAAAATATATGAAGAGTCCTATTACCCATAAAAAAAGATTATGTAGTTCTCCTTGACTAAGTGAAACGGAATCTTCAAGGATGGAAAAGTAAAAATCTTTCTTATGGTGGTAAGGAAGTCCTACTTATAAGTATTCTTTAAAGTGTCCATATATATATGTTATCAGCTATTGTAACTCCTATTTATTTTTAAAATAAGTTATTTAGATCTTTGCAAAGTTCTTTTGGAGTAACAAGGAAATAAGAAGAAGCAAACTTTGGTAAATATGGACAAAAGTGTGCCTATCTAAAAAGGAAGGATGGCTTGGATTTACATAAATGTTTAATGTGCCTAAGATTAGGTATGCAAAATAATTGTGTAGATTTAGGAAAAATAATAATTTATGGTCTAAGTTCTTATAGAATAAATATTTGTAATGACCTTCAGGTCATTTTCAATATTTTTGCTTATTTTTGCCGTTAGAGCTTTTCTATAGTTGCCCCAAGTCATTTATGACTTGTTGGAACTAAAAGTTTAGTTACCAGGCAATTTTTTTGGATTTGATTTTCAATTCTCTATTTTGAAGACTGTGCTAGTTCCAAAAACCCACCAAGAAAAAACTCCAGTCAAACGACCTCAAATTTAAATTCTGGCAGTTCTAGCAGCTCCAAAATTAATTCCAGGCTTGAAGGACTCTTAATTCGAGTCTCAAGGAACCCAATCTCATTTTGACCTATTGGTAAAAAAGTTTAGAAAATGGAAATTTGGTATGAGACCAATTTTTTATTAAAACAACCTCGAATGGAAATTTTGACTAGGTCAATGAGTTCAAAATATCAAATTTTATAGGGTTACATAGTCCGTTTATGCATACAAGACTTCATATGAATCCCAAGGGCTTGGCAGAGTCTTGGAAAATCTCTAAGTCTCAGTTATATCTGGTGCATTGTGATATTGCTGGTTTTTGTAACAGCCTAAATTTTTGATGAATTATGCAAAAATGTGTTTTTGTATAATTTAACTATTTTACCCTTCCCCATAGCTGTATTGTGGTATTTCTAGGGTGTGGGGGTGACTGGCATAGTTCACGATGCATTTTTGTGCCATTTATGTCATATTGTGGTTTTAGAGGCTTCGAGAGACTTATAGTGGACTTTAGTGGTTATCTTTTGATTAATGTGGTGGATGTAAAAATGGACTTTGCTAGTTGATCCGAAACATCAATTTTAGTATGGTAACATAGTTGATGTGATTTTATGGCTTTTAAATATCATTTTGACCCTTGGCTTGAAAAAGTTGTGATTTTGGGTTTCGGGGATCAACTTTGTGAAAATGACATCTTTTTAAGAATATGATATCACCATTGAGCCCGGAGCATCGAATTTGACAGGGTAGCATAATTAATTTGTATTCATAGGATTTTGGATGAATCTCGAGGGGCTCGCAGAGACTTAGGATTATACCAAGACCCTAGATGGTGCACTCATTTTTTGTTGCAGACACGATTGTTAGCCTTGGACCTCTATCATAATGGGCCAACAGGGGAACTTTCACGATTATAACCCTTGTCTGCGATTGCCATGCCTTTATTAGGAAAGGCACCACAATTGCAATCCTGGTTCGCAATCGCGAGTACTGGTATACCAGTGTTTTATCCATTTTCACTATTTTTGAGACTTGAAGCTTAGGGTTTCATGGTTTTGAGAAACTTTTTCCATTTCTAAGCTTGGGTAACCTCCATTACACTCATTTCTACTAATTCTTCTATCTTTAACCTTGAATTCTTATTTTAAACATGGATTAAGTATGAAATTTTGAGATTTTGGCCTATAAGGTCTAAAAAGTGTATTTTGCCAATTTAAACCCTAATTTCAGACATTTTTTACTTGAATGAGTTTCTAATCCTATAATTATCCATTTTCTCTCCATGAATTCCTAATTGATTGTTGAGAGAAGTTGCATAATCTGGATTCGCTTGAGTAGCATGGAGTTGCTTGTACTAATTATCAATAAAAAATAATGCTAGAGATTAGTGGAGGTCACTTGTTTATTGTAGATCTCTTAATTCTCTTGAGATGACTTGAGATCAGTTTGCTAATACATTTTTGAGAGGTTTGTACCTTACAGTCAAAGGATCGAATGGGTGATAAGTTTAATCACCTGGAGCAGGGCTTCATGACTGTTATAGAGTATGAGGCATATTTCCATGCCTTATTAAGATATTTGTATGCTAGCATTTCCACAAGTCTGAGAAGATTCAAAATTTTGTGAAGGTATTGGATGATTTTCTTCAATTGGCTATATCTCAGATGTTGTATTTGGAGTGTACTTTTGGTGTATAGTATATTATGCTAAGATGACTGAGGGTATTCTATGAGTACCTCGAGGCACATAAAAGGTGTGCCATTTTGGTGAGTTCAAAGGGAAAGCTTCTCGAGGCAGAGATTTTATAGGTTCTCATGGATGTTAGGGTAGGCTATTCAGGTGGCCTTGTAGAGTTTGGGTGGTGGATCTTCTATTTTAGTACTTTAGGATGGCTATTCGGGCCAAGTGGTACCTTCTCTTATTGAGTCAGGCTATAGTGGTTGCTTTGTGTGTGATGAGACTATCTTTGTTATGTGACTAAAGATACTCCTATTTCAATTGTTAAAGGTAGGGGTTCTACTAGAGGTGTGAGGGGCAGAGGTAGTGGAGCCTATGGTGGTAGTCGTGGGGCTACTCAGCTAGTTGATGGTCATTGACAATGCTATGCTATCTAGCCAAACTTGAGGTAGAGGCTTTAGATATTGTGATCACAAGTATCATCTAGTTTGTTTTAGATTTGCATCTGTGTTATTTGATCCCTAGTCGACTTTCTCCTATATGTTTGTATATTTTGCTTTGGGTTTTTATTTTGTTAGTGAACCTCTTGCCATACCTATTCATATTTCTACCTCTATAGGAGATTCTTTAATGGTAGATTGAGGGTAGCGATCTTGTGTTGTGACTTTCTCTTGGTGTGAGACTTGGGTAGATTTTTTTGTGTTAGATATGGTTAATTTCGATGATATTTTGGTATTGATTGGTTGGCTCATTATTATGTTGTCCTAGATTATTTTCTAAGATCGTGACTTTAACTTTATCTTATTTGTAGAGGATAGCTTAAAAGGGTGCGGTTCATTCAGGTCCTAAGAGGGTTAAATCTTATGTTCAGGCTCATAGATTGGGTAAGAGTAGATGTCTATCTTATTTGGATCATATTCATGATACTAGTATTATTTCACCTCCTTCTTTGGATTCTGTTTATGTGGTCCATGAGTTCATGGATGTGTTCCCCACAAATTTTCCTGGTATACCTCAAGATCGTGATATTGGTTTTTCCATTGATGTTGAGCCGAGCACCAAGCCTATTTTTACTCTTCATTATAGGATGGCCCAGCCAAATTAAAGGAATTAAAGGATCAATTGTAGTTGTTGTTAGATAAGGGATTTATCCAACCTAGTGTATCATCTTGGGGTGTGCCTGTTTTGTTTGTAAAGCAAAAGGATGGGTCTATTCATATGTTTATTGATTGTTGATAGTTGAACAAGGTGACAGTTAAGAATAAGTATCCTCTTCCTTATATTGATGATTTATTTAATTAGCTTCACGGTATTGCGGTGTTATTGAAGATTGATTTGAGATCCAATTATCACCAATTGAGGATTAGGGCTTTTGATATTCCAAAGATTACTTTTCATACTCGATATGGTCATTATAAGTTCTTTGTTAGTCCTTTGGGTTGACTAATGCCCCAGCTGCATTCATGGAGTTGATAAACCAGGTGTTTTGACTGTATCTCAACTCCTTTGTTATTATATTTTATATATAATATCTTGGTTTATTCAAAAAGTGAGGCTGAGCATGAGGAGAATTTGCGGATTATGCTTTAGAGATTAAAGGATGAGAAATTATATGCCAAGTTCTCCAAGTTTGAGTTTTAGTTGAAGTTTTTTTCTTTCTTAAGGTATGTGCTTATAAAGAAGGGTATTATCGTTGATCCAGCAAAATTATAGTGGTTCTTGATTGGGCTAGGCCTACTTCACCCACCAAGATTTGGAGTTTTGCTGACGTAGCAGGTTATTATCGGTATTTTGTTGAGGGTTTTTCATCTATTACAGCTTCATTGACCAAGTTGACTAAGAAGAAGATTTCCTTCCAGTGGTCCGATGCTTGTGAAGTGAGCTTCCAAAATCGCAAGGATTTATTAACTTTAGCTCCTATCTTGACTTTGCCCAAAGAGGGTGTGGGTTTCACTATCTTTTGTGATGCTTTAGGTGTTGCGTTAGTGTTGTGTTAATTTAAAAGGGTAAGGTTATAACGTATGCTTCTCGTCAGTTAAAGCCAATAAGAAGAATTAACCTACCAATGATTTGGAGTTATGTGCGGTTGTTTTTATTTTGAAATTATGGAGGCACTACTTGTATAGAGTCTGTTGTGAGATTTTTCTCAAATCATCATAGCTTCAGTACTTCTTCACCTAGTAGGATCGTAATATGAGCAGATTTGTGGGCTTGAGTTACTTAAGGATTATGACTTGACTGTTCATTATCATCCAGGCAAGGCTAATATGGTTGCAGATTCCTTGACCCAAAAGTTGAGTAGCATGGTTAGCTTAACACATCTTTTGACCCAGGAGAGGCCTCTGGCCTTAGATTTTGTCTTTGGCTAACCAGATGGTTAGGCTTAATATTTTGACACTTCGGTGTGTTTTGGAATTTATGGCGGATAGGTCTTCTTTGATGGAGCACATTCAAGCTCATCAGTTTGATGATGTTCCATTGAGGGTTATTCGGGATAATATGTTGAGTGGTGAGGCTAAGAAAGCCTTACTTGATTATGATGGAGTTTTGAGGATTAGAGGTTGAGTTTGTGTGTCGAGAGTAGGTGATTGGATTAGCTTAATTTTGGAGGAGGCTCAGTGTTCCAGGTATTCCATCAATATGGGAGTGACTAAAATGTATCATGATTTGAGGTAGCATTACTGGTAAGGTGGTGTGAGGAAGGATGTAGCGGATTTTGTAGCTTATTTCCAATGTTGCCAGCAGGTAAAGGTCGAGCATTTGAGACTTGGTGGATTTCTTAAGAGGTTACCCATTCTCAAGTGAAAGTGGGAAAGGTTCACTATGGACTTCATGATTGGGTTGCCTCACACTTTCCATGAATTTTATAGTGTTTCTGTCATCGTAAACCAATTGACCAAGTCTGAGCATTTCATTCATCTACGGTATCTCTCTATGCTGAGAGGCTGGCCCCTATCTATATTTATGAGATTATGTTACTACATGGTGTACTAATGTTTATCATTTTAGATTGAGGTTCTGTGTTCACTTCTTACTTTTGGAAGAATTTTTAGGATGAGTTGGGTACACGGGTTAACCTTATCATAATATTTTGCCCTCATACTAACGGTCAGTCAGAGCAAACTATTCAGGTTTAAGAGGATATTTTCTACGCATGTGTGATGGAATTTGGTGGCTATTAGGAGCAACATTTAGCTTTAATGGAGTTTGCCTATAATAATAGCTACCATTTTAGTATTGATATGGCTGTTTCTAAGGCTTTGTATGGTAGACATTGTCGCTCTCCAGTAGGTTAGTTTGATGTTTCTAAGGTTAGACCTCAAGGTACGAACTTGCTTTGTAAGTCTTTGGATAGAGTTCAGATCATTCAGGATAAGCTTCGTGTAGCCTAGAGTATGCAGGAGTGCTATGCAGATCATACACTCCGTGCCTTAAGATTTGATGTTGGAGATCGTAGTTTTCTTTGACTTTTATCCATGAAGTATGTCATGAGGTTTAAGAGGAGGGGCAAGCTTAGCCCTAGGTATACTGGTCTATTCGAGATTCTTCAGACTACTGGTGAGATGGCTTATGCGTTAGCTTTACCCCCAAACTTATCAGTTGTTCATCCAATTTTTTATATTTCTATGTTTTGCCATTACATTTCGGATGAGTCTCATGTCATTCATTGGGAGTCGGTTTAGTTAGCTAAGGGTTTGTCTTTTGTTGAGGAGTCAGTCGCAATTTTGGCTAGGAATGTTAGACGGTTGTATTCTAGAGCTGTCCTTGTGGTTTAGTGGCAATATCGACCTGTACATAGGGCTACTTGGAGGTCGAGTCTGATATGCACAATTCTTATCCATAGTTTTTTATTGATTCTTGTATTTCTATTGCCTTAGGTTTAAGGATGAACTAGATTTTTAGTGGTGGATGATGTAACGACATGAACTGTTGAAGAATTACGTGAAAAATATTTTTATGTCATTTGATTATTTTACCCCTCCCCATAGTCGCATTATGGTAATTTTGGAGTTTGGGGTGACTGGTATGGTTCATGATGCATTTTGATGCCATTTATGTGATATTGTAGTTTTTGGAGGCTTCGAGAGCCTTACAGTAGACTTCAATGCTTATCTTTTGATATGTGCAACGGATAGCAAAATGATCTATGCCAGCAGATCTAGAACATCAATTTTAGGGTGGTAATATGGTTGGTGTGGTATTATGGCTTTTAATTCTCATTTTGACCCTTGATTTGGAAGGTTGTGATTTTGGGTTTTGGGGGTCAACTTTTTTAAAAACAATGTCTTTTAAGAAAATCTAATATCACTATTGAGTTTGAAACGTCAAATTATAAGGTAGCATAATTCGATTTTATTCATGAGATTTTGGTTAAAGTCTGAGGGGCCCGTAGAGACTTGGGACTATACCAAGTCTCTACCTGGTACACCCATGATCACGAGCCTTGGGCCGCGATCGTCTTTGGGCCATTGGGAGAACTGTCGAGATCGTGACCCTTTTTCGCGATCACGATACCTTTGTCGGTCAAGGTACCATAATTGTAATCTGGGTCCTTGATCGTGAGTACTAGGTATATATCTACAAGTATTTTTGCCATTTCACTATTTTTGAGACTTTGGGCTTAGGATTTTGTAGTTTGAGCAACTTTCTCCATTTCTAAGCTTGGGTAAGCTCCATTACACTCATTTCAACTAATTATTTCAATCTTTAACCTTGAATTCTTGTTTTAAACATGGATTAAGTATGAAATTCAGGAATTTTTGCCTGTAAGGCCTAAAAAGTGTATTTCACCAATTTAAACCCCAATTTCACTCCTTTTTCACTTAAATGAATTTCTAATCCTATAATTATCTATTATTCCCAATTTTATCTTTAAAACAACTTCAAGTCTTGATTTTTAAATGGATTTCAAAGATTTTATTGGTAAAGTTTAAAATGGATTCTCTTCGATTTGGACCTCATTTTTAACTCATTTTCGCTTGGATTTTCAGCGTAGACTCCTAAAAATATGGGGAATATGTGTTTGAAACAAAGTTATGATTTTGTCCTTCTTTTTCTCAAGAACCTATTTAATGGTTCGTTTTGTTCCTAACTTGAAACTAGGCAATATGGATGTTGTTGGCTTTCTTTTGATGCATATATTCCATATTTTGATATTTCAGTTGATTTTTGGTCCATTCATGAATAGTAGGGCTTCAGGATTAAAGTGTTGCATATTAGTTTTCAGCCTTCGAGGTCGGTTATAGCTTAACTTTTTTTATACTAGGTTGGGTAGTTAATGATGATACAAAATACATGTTAAGGGCATGGGAACTATTCATGATAAATGGTTATCTTATTGTGTTGTGCTCGTGTGGGGGCTTATATGTAATTATATGTTATAGTTTTGGAACATTATGCGCTATGTGTGACTGCGTAGGGTCTTATGTGATATTCATAGCCTTGTATACATGATGATAATTGTATCTTGTTTGATGAAAAGGTGTGTTGTGGTACCAATTATCCGTTCTGATGTAGTCAATACTCTATTGGCATATGTATCATGTTGTATTTATGAAATAAGTGGAAATAATGAGTGGATATTTGGCTTAGTGAGGGTATATTAGTTGGTGTGAAAATACTCATTGTGGTTGGTTGTGAGCATTGCATCCTCACACCCATTCATGAAATAATGATATCACCATAGAAATATTGAAAAACACTGGCACTACCTTTTTATGAAAAAATATGTGACATCTTATAAAACCCCTCCAGAGGGATATGACAGGGAGGATATATGATATATAGATTGTATACGAGTTTATGAACCACCCATTAGTCCTACGTCAGGAAGCTTTAGCTCCTTAGGTGTACACGAAATTGTAAAATGGCCTCAGAGGTTGTGCGACAACCTCGTGCATCATTATCATCATCATCACCATTATCTTTATCATCATTCTCATTCTCATTGTATTTACTTCATTGTGCTTGAGATGTGACTGTATTTCTGTCTCAGCTTGTATTTACCTAATTATTCTATCTTTCTTTACTTGTACTTGATGATCTTGTATATGTTGTTTTTCTTTGTTCTACTTGTTGATGATATAATGTAGAATTGTGGTGCCTTTCTGGTGTTGTTGCAATATAAGTGATATATTAGAACTGTTAGTGCAAGCGGTGTGGACTACCGTTGTAGGGGCATTTTCTGATTGCAAGTGACATTCCTTTAGTGTGTACTTTGTATGTTTTATTTTCTACTTTGCTCGATTGACATATAATATCTACTGAGTACAAATGGATTGTACTCACTTCTAATGAACTCTTTCGATGCAGATTTAGGTTTGGGTGCGCCCCACGTTTCTTAATTCAAGCGCTAATTGGAGCTCTCAAAGTAGTCGCTGATTTTCAGGCATCCGGATGTCTTTAACTATGATTTGTTATCAAACTATGTCTTTACTTATATTTCACAGATAGAGTTTATCCTATTGTAGACATCTTATGTATGTCATTTGGATTCGAGTAATACTAGATATGTTCTTATATAATTGACATCAGGTTTAGGGAGTTATGATATTATTATTGGACATCTTCTTTTCCGCATTTATTATACTGGTATAGTTCGGCTTCATTGTAGATGCCTTATCTTGGAATTTGAGTATCATTTTTCTTTTGTATCAGTTTGTGCGATAGGCTTACTTATCATGGTTTGCCATGACAAGTTCCATCACGACACTTTAATTTTTGGTTATGATAGTTTCGGTCGCGATTGTAACTCCTTAAGTAGGGTAGCAGATGCCACGATCGTGGAACTAAGTTTTGCGATTGCGACTCATTTTTATAGCCCCTAATTATAGTGATCGTGATATCTGTGTTGAGATAGCAACACGTAGATGCCAGTTATGGGTATAAACAAATCCTTTTTGCCCGATTTTTCCTATTTTTCATCCATTCTTATAGTGTTAAAACCAAAAATGGTGAGATAGCTTAAAATTGAAGGTTGTGGGTGATTCGGGAGCTTGTCTAACACATATTTAAGCAATTATCTTCCAATTTGTGGTAAGATTTCATCCTTTTCATAGTGGATTTTCTCAGGTCTTGTTCAAAAATTTTAAAACCTTGAAAGACTTGATTTTAGCCCCAAATTAGCTTGAATTTCACCTATTTTCTAGGATAATGATTCCTTGAGCATGATGGAACGTTGGATTGATTTTGGAAACTTGATTTTCATAAGTAGGACCCCACCAGATTTTTGTATAATTTTTGGAATTGAAGCACAATGGTGCAATATGGTTATTATTATTCTCGTATTGATAAGTAGAATGTGATTTATATAGTTTAGCATCTTGCGGAATCTTCTTGAAAGAGAAAGATGGTGATTTAGCAGACCATTTGAGCTTTCTTCAGTGTCTAGGTAGGCTATGTTTTCCCCTTGTTAGATTGAGCTAATTCATAGTATGTTTATGAGTTTATGTTAGATTTGAGATGGCATTTAGACGTTGGTGTAATAAATTGCAACACTTGGGATTAATTGGATCATTTAGGCTTTGGGCATAATTAGCCTAGTTAACCATACCTTATGTGAAGTTGACCTTGTAGGCTTATGCTTAGGTTGGAAATGCTTTAGAAACTCCTCTAATGAGATGATTGCCTTAGTCACTTAATTTTAGGGTAGAATTGACCTTATTTGCCATTTCATAGTTGGAATTGACTTAACTGCTATCTTTTTTAAGAAAGTACTATCCTAGGGCTAGTTATGACTTGTTTAAAATCTAATAATGGATTTAGATACCTTAGCCTAGTTGGGGTAGACATTGCTTGGTAAAGTATTTTAGAAGTGGGATCTTGACCCACCTTAGGACAAGACTTATGTTAATTATTGAAGACCCTTTTTATATGCTTGTGTACTTTTAAAATGTTTATGTGGTGGTATTGAGATGCCTTGGCACTTGATGTTTATGATAAGTTGACATTGGAGGTAACTCTTATTAGTTATGATATGAATAACTTATTGAGTAAGCAAATTATGAGCTATTGAATAAGCCCTTTAGTATGATTTTGACTAAGGCACTGATTAGTCTGTAGATTGGGCTATTGACTATGCTTAATACTATGCTTATTCCCTATAACAATTATGTTATTCATTATTATGGAGATCATACTTATTGATTATATTGGCAATTATGATAAAGATTAGCTTATTGGCTATATTAGCAAATTATGCTATTGAATATACTTATGGCTATCCTTATTGATTATATTAGAAACCATGTTATTGTATATGCTAAAGATCATGCTTATTGACTATATTAATGATTATTCTATTGGCCATAATAATGATGATATGATAACTTGTATAGGTTTAGATATTAATTATGGTATGAATTATGCAAATAGTAGTTTGAATCTGGATAATGATATTTATTATACTTACCGATTTAAGTTCGGATATGATGATGATATTCATTATTTATACCTGGTACATGTTCGGAGTATGGCTATGCTATTGATGATGATAATGAAGGTATTTGCGATGACATGGAGAATGATATGCATGATGATGTTTATGATGTTGTTGATGATTATTCCTATAAGTTCGATTCCGATTATACGTATTGTACTATGATGATATACTCCTTATGATATGATGATATCGGGGTCTGAGGTTGACAATAGTGATTCTAGCCAAGTCAAAAAATAAGGGTATAGTTTTAATATGACATGATATAAATAAATTCTAGTGATATCATGAATAGTTGATAAAAGATTATTAGTTGATAAACAATGATTAGTTGGTATATAATGATTAGTCGATAAATAATGATTAGTTGATAAATAGTGACTAGTTGATGATTGATGGTTATTCAATAAATGATGATAAAGAGGTAAATGATGATTATGGTATGGTTTAGCATGAAAGAATTATAGTTGTATCATGAGAGTTGATAAATGATGGTGGCAGGTTAAACTATTTTGTTTGTACCTTCCAAGTTTAAGGGGGCTTGCGATGGGTTATTTAATTTTCCATACTAATTGGCTTATAGGGGCTAATATTATAGTTATGATTGCAGGTGTTGGTCTTTTACTTAAAGTTATGGTATTGTATTGGTTTACTTACTTATCTGTGTGAAGTGATGTGTATATGGTTATTAGGTTTGCCTATTTACTATGACTTAGTAAAATTATCTTGCATTTATCATACTTATATCATGATTTAGCTCAGTCGGTCGATATTTCCTACTGAGTACCCATTATTTTTGTACTCATTCTACACTTCTGTACTTTCTTGGTGAAGATTCGATTACTAGCAGTCACCGTTGATTTACATTTATATTGTGTTGAGTTTTGGAGATAGGGTGAGCTCTTGGAGTTAGAGTTTCCCATTTCCTTCTATCGTACTTATGTCTAGTCTTTAGTTTCAAGACATATTGTATTGACTCTCTACCAGGTCGTGGGATGGTATTTATGTAGTAACTACCTTTAAACTATTTCTACTACCTTTCTTATTTCTTGTGTTAGATTTCCTATTTGGCTCTCTTGGGGAATTCCCTCAAGTTAACCCACTGTGTTTAGCTTCGAGTTATGATTTGGATTACCAACTAGTGGGATAGATTAAGTGCCATCATGACTCATAAATTAGATTATGACTAATTGGTCTCAAAGCCTACGCTACACCGATATTTTTGGTACACGAAAAAGTATCTATTAGAGTCCTGCGGATCAGAAGGATGGCTTCTATTTCCTATCTTTGGGAGTCTATAAGACATTCTTAGAAGTTTTACACTTCTTTTACTCATTTCGTGCTAAGAGTCTGAGTTGGTTTCTAGAACATTCCCTTGACTTCACTCTTTTATAGATGGATAGGACATGTTCTACTGCTACACGAGATGAGGCTCCTATGATTGATCCTAGGGATCATTCACCTTTTTATAGATGATCCATAGGCCGTTGACATCCTAAAGATGTGTTCCCTAGTAGGGAATAGGATAGGGGGCCTCCACGAGACCCTATTCCTGCTCCTGAGCTGGAGATTCTTCTGCCTCGGCCAATTGTTGGCTAGGGACTAGCGCAGGATCCAATAGGGTTTATTTCTTCTTCACTGCTCAGAGATGCATTGGTTTAATTTTTAGGTTTAGTTGGTGGTGCGTTCTATGATGGTGTATAGTCTACAAATCAGAGTGGCATAGAGGCAGGGCCATAGCCTGTAGTTATGGCTCCCAAAGTTAGGGTCCCTTTTGCATTGATGGTTGCTCAGTTGCCCAAACAGTGGTTGCCCAACCTACTATGTCTACCAAGGAGTAGAAGATATTGGTTATATTCTTCAGAGTGGCTCTTCCTAGGTTTTCTGGTTCTTTAGGAGAGGATGCATATGAGTTTCTGATGGCTTATGAGGATACGCTCTGTAATTTGGGCCTCGTTTAGACTCGTGGTGTAGATTACACCATATTTTTATTGGACTTGGCTGATCAACATTAATGGAGAGGTTATATGGATTCTAGAACAACTGGATCTTCTTCTTTGACATGGGCTCAATTCTCAGGGATGTTTTTGGAGAAGTACATGCCTCACAGCCTTAGAGACCATTTGAGAGATCAATTCTCTAAACTAGAGTAGTGCTCTATAATGGTTACAAAGTATGATGCTTATTTTTATGAGTTGGCTATGCATGCCACTTTTATTCTAGATACTGAGTATGAGAGAGTATATTGCTTTATAAGAGGGTTGAGAATTCCCCTTTTTATGTCCACTCTGAGTTTGGTTCTATGGGTATGTCTTTTTTTTGAGTTTTCTGATCATGCTGAGGTGATGGGAGAGATATATTATGAGGCCTGTGGGTGCAGTGATAAGAGTCCTAGGTATTAGGGTGGTTTCAGTGGGAGCTATAGTAGTTCCCAATTTAGAGGTAGCATTTCTCATGGTAGATACACTCTGTGTCGACCGTATCAGCCTTAGAGTCAGCCCAGTCAACCTATTTAGGAAGCTCTTTAGATTACTGATGGAGGTCATTCTAGTGTTAGTAATTGCCCTAGTCAGGTAGTGGTCATTCTTTAAGGGGTTCATCTTTTGGTTATTCTTGGTGTAATGGATATTTTGGGTCAGCCGGAGCTTCTGGTTCTAGTTTAGCTCAGGTGACATGTTATTGTTATGGAGCTCGTATTCATTATTTATGAGATTTCCCTAGTCGTAGGGCGATTATTGCTTCAGCTTAGAGTGTTCCCCATATTAGAGCAGTTCATCCCTTTGCTAGGGGTGGTTATAAAGGTTGTAGGGGTGGTTTCTAGGGTACTCGAAGTGGTTCTCAAGATAGTAGGATAAGAGATCTGTAAAGAGCCTAGCCAGGTGACGGGCGTGGTCAGTTGTATGCAGTACCTGCTAAACTCTAGGTTAAGTCTTTGAATGTTGTTGTTACAGTTATAATTTTTGTGTGACATCAGTCGACTGTTGCTTTATTTTATTTGGGATCCACTTATTCTTATGTGTATGCTTATTATCCTCCATGATTAGAGTTATCTTTGGATTTATTATCCATGCCATTACATGTATCTACTCCCGTAGGGGATTCTTCAGTAGTGGATTAGGTTTTCAAATCATGTGTTATGATTGTTAGAGAGGTTGATACTCATGTTGATCTTATTTTTCTAGATTTGTTGTGTTTTGTTGTGATTCTTGTCATGAACTGGTTATCCCGCTATCGTGTGGTCATGGATTATTTTTCTAAGACCATTACCTTAGCCATGGTCGGTATACCTCCAGTTGTGTGGCAGGAAGCTGTTAGCCGCATAAAGATAAGTATTATTTCTTATATGTGTGCTGGAAGACTTGAAGCTTGTTGAAAGTTTGGCTTTTCTTAGAGGCTAGATGGATCTAAAGGATCCATATATTTGTTGAATAGATCTGGAGAGCAATCAGCTATTCCAAAATAGAATATTCCTGATGTGTTAAACATGAGAGACTGACTGGCCAAATTTCGGTTGTCTTCTCTGGTGCTGGTTATTAAGTAGAGGTCATCAGCATAGATATCTCTTGATTCTTCATAAACATCTATAAAGAAGAGGGTATCCTCTATCGGTTCTTCTTCTAGTGAGAAGACCGATTCAAGTTCGTCCTCTTTGTCAAGATAGATTCCAACATGATTAGCTATTTCTTTAAAAAGATGTATAGAGTCTTTCGACTTCTTAAGTTAGGGAAAGTTTCTTATAGAGTGACTGGGATTTTGACAGATAAAGTAGCTATCATTCTTCTTCTTGTTGTCTGCGAGGCTTTTTTGTTTGAAATACCTAGTTTACTTAACTACCTTAGTCGCGATATTTGGAGGCCTGGGTAGTTTGAATCTCCTGAACAACAGTTTTTGCTGGAATCCTACCTGACGGTTTGAATAGGGGCAATCAGACTTCATAAAAAATTGTTCCGGCTTTAATGAGGATCAAGAACTGGTAGTTCTCAATAATCTGCTTCAGTACAAATCTCCTCTTGCATAGAATGTTCAAGGCCTGGAAGATGGCCTGCCTAGTGTAGCTCGCGTCTCTGCAGAAGGCTTCCAGCAGTATTCTGGTGTTGATGTCAAAGTCTTGGAATGTGAGATAATTGGTTCCATCCACAATCACACCGGTATTGAAGGATTTCAGAGAATTTGGATGTGCAGTCTGACAATATCATGTACTATCCTCTTTCAACCAGATTTTTCATCGTCCTAAATGTTTGAAGTCCTGAGGTAGGGATAGAGTTGAAGTAATGGTTTTCTCTTTCTCTGTCATTTGTTCTTTCCTCATTTCTGGGATTGGATCACTAGTCAGCTTGTACTGATCAGAGACTAAGTCAGAGATCGTTAGTTTGCTGGAGTGTTTTTCTAACACAGATGGACATTCCTCCTCAAGAAATCAGATTGATGACTTCAATGCATCTTCATTATCTTTGACATATTCACTAGCATAGAGGTCATTAACTTATGACTGTCTACTAATGAAAGGTTGTGGTTGGTCATTAATGAAGATGTCCTCAGATGTTCCTTTCTCTGCGTTGGAAGCAGATCTGGGAATGTCTTCTATAGCTGGATGAGAATCATCAAGATCTTTATGACAAGCCATGGTTTTCTCTGAGCTTTGTGCTTCCCTCTTTGTTTTTTTGGACATGGGACATCCTTTTGCAAAGTGTCCTTTGTCATGACAAATGAAGCATTTGTGCTTGCCTAGATGTTTCTTCCCAAAGAACTTGGCATCTTTGCTGATCAATAGTTCTATGTCCGGTATTTTCTTCTTTCTAGCACATCTTAACTGCATGTAACTTTTGTGCCTTGCCTGATGTCTCGAGAACTGGGAAGACCCTTTTAGCTTGAGAACTGGATTATCATATATAGCATCATAGTGGATATATTAGGAACATTCATCCGACATAATGCTGCCAAATAATGTTTCTTTATGCTTCTTGGAAGGATGGGAGTCTGTGTGATGAGATAAACCTTTTGGCATCCTTCAGAACAATAAGACTCAGGTCAACTCGATTGAGGCAGATCAAGTCAGCAGCCTTGTCATTGTTGTTGAGAATACATTGTTTAAGAGAGAAATGTTCGCCATTGTGGGATTCGTTAAGGATCTGGAAGAGATCATCTAAAATAGAGGAATCTGGTCAAAACTTGTGATCATCATATACGCTGGATGAAATTTGTCGTCCAGCAGTTGTTCTTCAGAATCATAGTTTTGTGATGCTCTCTGAATAGAAGAAACCTCTGGTGTATTGTCATATTGGATGTCCGCTCTTTGGATCTCAATATCATCATTTGGGACTACAGGATTTGGATTATCGAAAATAGGTGCATGTGTGGAGACCATCTTATCAGCATCATATGGAACTTGGCTAGAACACCTTATTTTCTCGACCATTTGTGTCATGGAAACTTTCCTTGTCCACATAGTATCAGACTCTTGTTCATATGTTGTAGCTGAAGTGAATTGCATGGATGAAAGATATAGAGAAGGTTGGCCTAACCCTAGTAAAGAATATCTATGTGGAAATGTTATAGATACTTTGGCCTTCTGTAGTAAGGCACATTCATATTCCTTTTGCTGTATGGTGTAATCGTATTTCAAATTCTGGATTTCTTCTTCCAAAGAGTATATTTCCTTATATTTTTGGGAAAGAAAATATAGAAATGGAGTTCCTAGCGGACATTGTTCAGACCATGTGGTCTGCAACTTCTCTTCGAGTTCTTTAATAAGTATGGCAGTTTGGAGGCCAACTGAAGCACTTTCTGATTGGATAACATATGGTAATTTTGGAGCTCGGGTTAGTTTATCCTTTTCAGATGGTGGTGGACACCCTCTTTTCCATAGATGTTTACACTAAATCATAAGATATCTACCTTATATCCAGCCCCGGAGAAGACAACCACAAATTATCCAGTTATTTTCTCATGTTCAACACATCAGGAATATCATCTTTTGGAATATAAAAATGCTCTCTAGATCTATTCAACAAATACATGGATCCTTCAGATGCATCTATCCTTTGAGAAAGATAGATTTTCTGCAAGATTCGGGTATTCAAAAAGTACAACAAATCTATCCTAAATATGTTTGGAGAACATCTGAGATATCTCTTCTATTATGTGTTTATAGTACTAGCCGATGACTCCCAGTAAGAAATACTATGGCTATTTTTGAACATTTACCATTAGTACTCTATCATCATAGAGTTCAAGTGTTATGCCTTCAGGCATTATGATCAAATCCAAAAAGATTAAAAAAGATTCATGT
The DNA here is from genome assembly GCF_002878395.1 of Capsicum annuum. Lineage (NCBI taxonomy): Eukaryota > Viridiplantae > Streptophyta > Magnoliopsida > Solanales > Solanaceae > Capsicum > Capsicum annuum. Next base: position 80,949,095 of record NC_061116.1, on the reverse strand, counting down.
TGTGGTTCAAGCAATTATTATACTAGATTCGATGCTTCAAATATTCCTGCGATGAAATGGCCTTTATGTTTTATCATTTGGTAGGAACCACAGGCCATGAAGTCCAAGCTCAGCCAGAAATTTCACTACTCTGAAAATTTCCTGATTAATGCTCTCTCGTGAAGATAAATATTATGAAGCACAATGCTTCACTCTCCATAAAAATAGATGCACTCCAAAGAAAAAGAACTACATTAATGATCATCCTTACCGGGATGAAGTCCGACATACAACAAAAGAATATTAGCCATCGTATGAGTTCAAAAGCAATAAAGCCATAAGCATGCGACTGAAGGCTCCTTTACAGGAATGTAAATATTTATCCAAAAGAAAGAGTTACTTCTCCAGATCGATGAAGAGAAGCTTGGAAAGCTAGGAATGCTTTAGGTAGAAGCACAACGTCGATTGGTGGATGGAAGAAGAATTCTCTAGTTCATCATCGTTGGCACCATCCAACACTTCCTGAAAGATGACATGTGCAAGAAGTTACCCTTTCCAGTGGGTTACCCCCTCTTCAATTAAACCCTATTAGATAGGTTATCTTTGCCAGTGGTTTACCCTTTCCAATGGGTTACCCTTATCTCCAAGATACCCTCCTCCGTGGGTTACCCTTTCAAATAGGTTTGTCCTAAAGCTTCTAACTCAGCTACTTCAAAGACAAAGAGCTTATCCACCTACTTGAAAGATGCCCGTGATGTTGCTGATACACCTGCTAGGAAGTTGCTGACTCACTTGCTTGCACATGTTGTCACATGCCAACAATATTATGTGTTTCATTTTATTTAGCCCGTCTCATGTTAGTAAGTCCTGGTGTGAATAAAAATAAGGCGTATCTAGTCATAACAAATAAAACCTATCCCTTATAAAAGGATAAGACTTATCCAGTCATAACGGATAATGTCTATCCCTTAGCGGTTAGGATAGGATTGTAATATTTTATTTCATGTTTATCCATAGTCTAGTTTATCTAGTAAGCTTCCTTCTCCTATAAAAGAAAGCCTAGGCCTTTACACATAGAACATCATTCTCTCTACCTAAAAACCTCTTGTATAGTTTCTCTATTTTCACTAAAGATATTTTTTAGCTAAACTCTCTTTCTCTTGCTTTCTCTCTTCTCTTTTCTAGACTTGGGACATCCTTTTGAAAAGTGTCCTTTTTCATAGAAGATGAACCACTTGTGCTTGCTTGGATCTTTATTCCTGGAGGATTTTGCATCCTTGCTAATTATCAGTTCCTTGTCTGGTGGTTTCTTTTTTCTAGTCCATTTGAACTGCATGTGCCCTTTTTTCCATGCTTGACATCTCGAGAGTTGGGAAGAACCTTTTAGTTTGAGAATCGTATCATCATATATATCAATAGAGTGGAAAAATTAGGAACATTCATCCAACCTTATAATATTGAATAACATTTCCTTATGCTTATCAGAAGGATGGGATTCTGTGTGACACGATGACTTTTTTAGAATAAACTTATCATCCTTTGGAACAACAACACTCGGGTCAATTCAATTAAGGTAGATCAAGTCAGCAACCTTGCTATTGTTCTTTAGAAGAAACTACTTCAGAGAGACCTATTCGCCATTGTGGTATTCCTTGTCAGGGATATGCAAGACATCATCTGAAGTGGTGGAATTTTGTTCATAGCTTGTGATCATCATATGTTCTAGATCAATTTTGTTGTCCTGTAGTTGTTCTTCAGGATCACAATCTTATGATGCTCTCAAAATAGAAAATACCTCTGGTGGCTCGTCATATTGAGTGTCCGCTCTTTGGATCTCAAGATCATTAGTTGGGACTACGGGAGCTAGATTGTCGAAGATAGGAGCATGTGTAGAGACCATCTTATCAGCATCATATGGAACCCAGCTCGAACACCTTATTTTCCCTACCCATTGTGTCATGACATCTCTCCTTGTCTACATAGTATCAGATTCTTGTTCATTTTCTAAAGGTGAAGTGAATTGCAAGGATGAATGAGGTAGATAAGGTTGTCCTAACCCCTGTGGAGAATATCCATGTGGAAATATGGTATATACTCTAGCCTTTTGCAGTATGACTCAATCGTATTTCAAATTTTTGATTTATTCTTCAAGGGAGGTTATTTTCTTTTATTGTTGGGCAAGAAAATATAGAAATGGAATTCCTGGTGGGCATCGTTCTGATTGTATCGTCTACAATTTATTTTTGAGTTCTATGATAAGTCTGGCTATTTGAGGAGCAGCTGAAGCACCTTCTAATCGGATAATATGTGATAATTTTGGAGCTCGGATTAGGTTATCCTTTGCAGAGTAGTGTTCTGGTAGGTAAGCAGTTGTGTGATTGGGTTGTACATGGGGATGTAAAAGGTGGTTCTAGGTGGCTTTTTGAGGTAGAGGTGGTCGGAATCATCAGTGGACTTGAGAGGTTGAGGATTTTCTCTCAACTTCTCATATGTTATGACCCATAAGGCTAGGATAATACAGACCAGCTCATCCTTAGATATATTTCTCAGGATCTTGGTGCACTTTGTGGTTCTATCGGTTGTATCAATGGTCAAGAACAGAGATTTCTTTCCAATCAAAGGATATAAGTTCATATTATAGTTCTGAACTTGGTAAGGCATCTGGCAGTGAAGAGTTGTTTATGTAGCCTCTTTGCCCTGCTGCGCATAGAGAATTTAGAGATGGATCTTCAATGCCTTCATTAGATATGGATTAGCTAATGGTATGTTGAAGTTGGGGAACATGGTAACAAGGACTGTACCATCATCCAAAATAATTTCTGATGTATCCAAATTCACATGTTCGTACTTGTTCAATCTAGTATCAAGTAGAGAAAGATGCGCCACAACTTGCCGACCTTTTCTTCCTTGATATGTCAACGTAATTCATACAACACCAATGTGGAGATGAGTAAATCCAGGCTTTTCTATTATTTTGGAAAGTTCTCTGGCATCTGTAGTGATATGAACTATTCCTTTGGAGTTACCAGAATAGGGTGTTGGACAAGTGGTTTAGCAGCAACATATTTCTTAACTCCTTTGGATTTTGTTGGACCATGGAGTGAATTTTCATCCAGAGATTGCATACCTTTCTAGCAATAGCTGAATAAAGATTTCGTAGAGGTGGGTATGTTATAGATAGTTGGTGTTCTGTAGACAACATATGTACTAGATAAAGGGATTTAGGTTTACATGACAACACATCTTTGATATTACTTGATATGTATTTGTTGTAAAGATCAAAGGAAAAGACTCAATAAAGTGTAATTTTTTTTGTATTTTTGGTGGACTAAAAGACTCAATTATTTGTGCTAAGGATCTAAGGGTAGGACACAACAACTATTTGTTCTTAAACCTATGAAAGTAAACTACGACTCAATTATGTACAACATACAGACTATGATAACTAGAAAACACAGACTCTGATAATAGAATGAAATTGTGACTCAAATATGTACAGGATTGTGAGAGTAAAACTGGAAAGTGAAGAATATGTACGGATCTAAGGATAGCATCTAAGACAGAGTAAAAGTAAAAAAAAATGAAAATAAAAATGCAAAGATGGCTCACGTGTTTGCAATAGTAGAGGTGGATGCAAACTCTTGTTTTCTCCCTCCCTCTAAGAGTGGGGATGGATCTGATACCAAATAGATGGGGAGGCAGCAGGGCATGGAGGACTATCGGTGGCTAGCAATAGAGCTCATGAAAGGCGGTTTCATGATCATGTAGGTGGCACGCCATACAAAATCAAAGCTTCTGACGACACCAAAGACACAACATCTAACCTTTCCAACATGACAGGCTATTTACGTCCATATAGGCGGCAAGCCATACAAAATCAAAGTTTTTAATCGACATACCACAACTTTCCTATGAACAAGATACACATCCATAAGGAATGTTTGTTTTAGCAATAAAGACTTTACAACCTGAATGGGATGGCATGACACATGAATCATTTGTCTCCTTTGTATAAGGATACTCCATATATGACTTAAATAGTTCTTATGATGGATCTCCCTATCTTTTTTACCTCAAGCATCTGCAAAACAAAAAGAGTACTAAGGAAGACCTTGGATCTGCATGTTCTTTCTCAGATAACAAATAAATTCAGAAAGTTATGGCATAGACTAAGCCAATTTTATTTCATATACATGGAAAGGACTCAGATGTCTACGTCACGTGGATGAAGCCGACTTCATTTTATATTCATGAAAAGTATCTTCAGAGTTCCATGTTGTAGTCACAACAAGTACCTCACCAAAGTATTTTCTTACCCTACTAGTATAACCTAAAGGACCTAATCACCCATCCTTTTGGAAGAGAGAAAGTAAGAGAAATAGAGTTTAGCCAATAAACATCTTTATTGAAAATAGAGAAACTATATAAAAGGTTTTTAGGTAGAGAGAATTATGTCCTTTGCTTAAGGGACTAGGCTTTCTTTTATAGGAGAAGGAAGCTTACTAGATAAACTAGACTACGGATAAACATGAAATAAAATATTATAATTCTATCCTAATAGCTAAGGGATTGGCATTATCCGTTATGACTTGATAAGTCTTATCCTTTTATAAGGGATAAGCTCTATCTATTATGACTTGATAAGCCTTATCTTTATTCAAACCAGGGCCTACTAACATATGACAGGACAAATAAAACAAAACACACTATATTGTTGAAATGTGATAGCATGTGCAAATAGGTGAGTCAGTAGCTTGCAAGCAAGTCATCAGCAGCTTCATGTGCATCTTGCAAGCAGGTTATTAGCAGCTTCATGGGCATCTTGCAAGCAGATGGATAGCCTCTTTGTCTTTAAAGTAGTTGAGTCAGCAACTTTAGGACAAACCCATCTGAAAGGGTAACCTACTAAGAAGGGTTTTATTAGAGATAAGGGTAACCTACTAGAAAAGGTAACCCACTGGAGAGGGTAACCCATCTAATAAGGTTTCCTTGGAGAGGAGGATAACCCATTGAAAAAGGTAACTTCTTGCATTTGTCATCTGACGTCATCTTTCATGCAATGTTTGATGGTGCCGGTAGCGATAAACTAGTGTATCCTTCTTCCATCCACCAATCGATATTGTACTTCTGCCTGATGCATTCTTGTCCTTCCAAGCTTCTCTTCATCGATATAGAGAAGTAACTCTTTCTTTTGGATGAATCTTTGCATTCCTGTTGAGGAGACTTTAGATGTATGCTTGTGGTTTCATTAATTATAAACTCATACGGTAGCTAATATTCTTTTATTGTATGTCTGACTTCATCTCGGTAGGGACGATTATTGGTGTAGTTCTTTTTCTTTGGAATGCATCTATTTTGATGAAAAGTGAAGCATTGTGCTTCATAATAACATTCATCTTCAAGAGAGAGCATTAAATCAGGAAATTTCTAGAGTAGTGAAATTTCTGACTGAGCTTGGTATTCGTGGCCTGTGATTCCTACCAGATAATACAATATAAATACCATTGTATCGTAAGAATCTTTAAGGCATCAAATCTAGTATAATCATGGCTTGAACCACAGCATGAATCATTTTGAAGCTGGTTGGATTTGATAATAATGCCTAAAGGCATAACACTTGAACTCCTTGAAGATATAGTACTGATGGTAATTGTACCAAAATAGCCGTAGGATTTCTTGTTGGGAGTCATTTGGCTAGTATAATGAATACACAAGAGAAGAGATTTCTTAGATGTTCTTTGAATGGCTTTAGAATAGATTTGCTATGTCTTTTGAATACTTGAAGCTTGTTGAAAGTCTATCTTTTTTGGAGGGTAGATGGATCTAAAGGATCCATGTATTTGTTGAACAGATCTGGAGAGAAATTTTCTATTCCAGAAGAGAATATTCTTAATTTATTGAGCATAAGACAATGACTGGATGATTTCTGATTATTTTCTCCATTGTTGGATATCAGGTAGAGATCATTAGCATAGATATCTCCTAATTCTACATAAAAGTTTATGGAGAAGAGTGTGTCCTCCATCAGTTTTTCTTTTGATGAGAAGAACGATTCAAGGTCATCCTATTTGTTGAGATAGATTCTAACATGATCAGCTATTTCTTCAAAGAGGTGGACAGTCTTTCAACTTCTTGTGTTGGGGAAAGTTTCTTGCTAAGTGACTAGGATTTTTGTAGATGAAGCAACCATCAATCTTCTTCTTGTAGTCTACTTGGCTCCTTCGTTTGGAATACCTAGTTTGATTGACTACCTTAGTTTCTTCGTTTGGAGTCCTAGGTAGTTTGAATCTCCTGAACAATAGCTTTTGTTGGGATCCCAAAAAGAACCATCGGACTTCATAACAAGATGGTTCCTACTATAAAGAGGATCAAGAACTAAATTGTTCTTAATTATATGCTTCAGTATAAATCTCTTTTTGCATAAACAATTCAAGGCCTAAAAGATGGCCCGCCTATTGTAGCACACATCTCTGTAGAAGGCTTTTAATAGGATTCTAGTGTTGATAAAAAAGTTATAGAATGTGAGATAATTGATTTTATCCATAATTCCAAGTGCATTCCACTAGTTTATGAGTATTTCAGAGAATCTCGATGTGTAGTCTGACAGTATCATGCATTGTCCTCTTTCATCTAGATTCCTCATTTTCATGAAAGTTTTAAAGTCCTAAGCAGGGATAGAGTTGAAGCAATGGTTTCCTCTATCTCTATTGTTAGTTCTTTCCTTTTTTGGGGATTGGATCACTAGTCAGCTTAGCTAGATCGAAGACTTATTTAGAGATCGCTGGTTCGATGGAGTATTTCTCTAACATAGATGGATATTCCTCCTTAGGAAATTTGATTGATTGCTGCAAATCATCTTCATTACCTTTGAAATATTCACTCCCTTAGATTTCATTGTTAACATCAGATGATTGTATACGAATGAAAGGTTGTGGTTGGCCATTAATGAAGATGTCCTCGGATATTCCATTTTTTGTGTTGAAAGTAGATATAGAAATGTCTTATACAGTTGGATAAGAATCATCAAGATCTTCATGACAAGCCATAATTTTCTCCAAGGTTTGTGCTTCCCTCTTCGACTTTCTGGACTTGGGACATCCTTTTCCAAAGTGTCCTTTGTTATGGTAGATAAAGAATTTGTCCTTGCCTAGATGTTTCTTCTGGAATGATTTGGCATTTTTGCTGATTATTCATTCATATTCTGACAGTTTCTTCTTTCTGACCTATCTAAACTACATATACCTTTTGTGTCTTCCCGGACGTCTTTAGAGCTGGGGAGATCCTTCTATCCTAAGAACTGGATCGCCATCTGAGTGGACATATTATGATCATTTATCTGACATGATGTTTCCAAATAAAGTTTCCTTATGCTTTTCGAAAGGATGGAAGTCTGTGTAAGGATTTGAATCTTTTTCCATAAGCTCTTTATCCTTTGGAAAAATAACACTCGGGTCAACTCGAGGTTGATCAAGTTAGTAGCCTTTTCATTGTTCTTGAGAAGACACTGTTTCATAGATATGTGAGATTAATCTTCAAGGATCTTCAAGTAATTATCTGAAGTGGTGTACTTTGGTTTATAGCTTGCGATAATCATATGTGTTCGATCAATTGACAAGTCTTTGTTGTCCTGTAGTTGTTTTTCTGGATTACATTTTTAGGGTGCTCTCTTAATAGAAGGAACCTTTGGTGACTCTTCATATTGTGTTTTTATTCTTTGGATTTCAAGATCATCATTTGAGATACAGGAGCTGGATCATGGATGATGGAGGAATGTGTCAAGACTATCTTATCAGCATCATGTGTGGCCTTTATCCTTTAGCCTCTTAGGTGATGGGGGAAGTACGACATATGTAGGGATATCTTATGGATTTATGGTGTAGTATCTTAATAGGGTAATCTATTCTTCGAGTGATGCCATTTCTCTTCTTTACTAGTCATTGAAGGATAATACAAGGGTATTTAGTGGACAAGTCACAGATTGAACATCCTGTCTCCTTTCTTCTAGTATCTCTATGAGTTTTGCATGGCCCGAATCCCAGTATCCATCAACATCACCATTTTCCTGGCTGCATCACAACCTACATAGCTATCGTTGATAACCTACGGGGAAAGTTTCATGAAAGGACATTTGAACTAGTGTGCGTCTCATCCCTCATGATTGAATTGTTGAACCCAATTATTGTCTCTCATGAATCCTTAAAGTAAGTGTAAGAAATATACTGGATCTAAGCTTTCTCTCTTCAGATAAGTATCAGGAGGGATGAGCATGCTAATAGGAAGGGATGCTAGGTGAGGTGTCACTTCAGATAAAGTTTGAAGATGCTGAGAATAAAATCTCAACCTCTTATAACAATTGACACATGAATCTTGAGTATATTTGAGCAATTCTTCCCTAGATACTTGCTTTGACATTTGTACACCAAGGACAGTTCTTTCGGTAGTGTTTATGACTAAGGACAAAATGGTTTGGTTGCCTAGCATAGACTGAGTATTGTCCTGGTTTTGTACATGCCAAGCTAATTGGTAATGTGTAGTTGGGTATAATCTAGCATCTGGTGTTTCCAGGATTTGGACTTGGATATTTAGTGCCTCGGTTAAGCTTGGATCAGAAAGGGACATGGTAAGGTTTGGAAATAGAGTAACAACAAGTGTACCAACATCCAGGATAACATATAGCATACCCAGATTTGTATGTTGGTATTTGCGGAATCTCGTATCAAGGAGAGAAATACATCGCTTTAGTGGTTGTCCTTTTCTTCCATAATGCATCAACGCAACACGAATAGCCCTAAAATGGATATGGGTATAACCATGGTTCCTCCACTCTTGTGGGAAATTTTTTTTGCAAATGTAGAGTGATAAAATGGTCATCTAGAGTCGTAAGGATATGTTGGTTAAGAGTTGTGGAAACAAAGTATTCCTTAACTCCTTTTGGCCTATTCTGATGCAAAGAATCAATCTGCATCCATGGATTATATGTTTTTTTCACAAAGGACGAGTAGGAGTTGAGTAGAGGCATATATATGGAGGATACATCTTTCTCAGGCTGTAGCATCTCTACTTCAAAGAGATTGCCATATTTACATGACAATGTCTTATGGGGGTTGGAAACATGGCTAACTTAGAAAAAGCTTGTACGGATCAAACAAAGTAGAAAAAGCTAGTGAGTAACTAGAGAGAGACATATTTTTGTGTTTATCTTGGACTATATAGACTCGATGCATTTGTTCTAAGGCTCTATGAAAAATACTCAACAAAATGAAAATCCTTTTGTATTTTTGTGGAAAATAAGGCTCTATATATTTGTGCTAAAGATCTAAGGACTAGACATAACTAATATTTGTTCTAAAATCTAAGAAAAGAAACTACAACTCGATTGTGCACAAAATGCAAAACACGATAACTAGAAAGCTAAGGCAGACCTAATATCTGTGTGTTCTTTCTTACATAACAAATCAATTTGGAAAGCTATGGCATGGAATAATCCAATTTCATTTCATATTCATGGAAATGACTTATATAACTAAGTTGCATGGATGAAGCCAACTTTATTTCATATTCATAGAAAGTACCTTTGGAGTTCCATGTTGTAGTCATAGCAAGTACCTCGCTGAAGTAATTCCTTAACCCACCACTTCGACCTAAAGGACCAAAGCACCCATCCCTTTTGGAATAGATAAAACAAGAGAAAGAGAGTTTAGCCAACCAACATCTTTATTGAAAACATGAAAAGATTACAAGAGGGGAGGATTCCGTCCAAGTAGAGAGTGAATCTCTAAGTGGAAAAATTCTTGCCCTTTACCTAAAGGCCTAGGATTCCTTTTATAAGAGAAGGAATATTACAAGATAATCCTAGCCTACGGATAAACATGAAATAAAATATTACAATCCTATCTTAACAGCTAAGAGATAGGCATTATCTATTATGACTGGAAAAGTATTATCCTTTTGTAAAGGATAAGCTTTATCTATTATGACTAGACAAACCTTATATTTATTCACACCAGGCCCTACTAATATATGATAGGAAAAATAAAAACAAAACAAACTATATAGCTACTTGCAAGTAGGTACATCAGCAGCTCAATAGGAATCTTGCAAGTAGATAGATAAGCTCCTTGTCTTTGAAGTGGCTGAGTCAGCAGCTTCAGGAAAAACCTATCTTAAAGGGTAACCCATTAAGGAGGGTTTCATTGGAGATGAGAGTAACCCACTAGTGAGGTTAACCCATTTGATAGGGTTTCCTTCAAATGAGGGTAACTTGCTGGGAAGAGTAACCCACTGGAGAGGATAACTTCTTCCACATATCTTGAGACGTCATCTTTCAGCCAATTTTGGATGTTGTCGGTAGCGATGAACTCGCGTATCCTTCTTTCATTCACCAATATATGTTGTGTTTGATGAGTGGTCGTATAGGTTTGATAGTGTAATGCCCTAAGAACCTATCCCAAGATGTCACATAGTGCTTAAGGCCACACATGGCCTCAAGCTAACCCTCAAAGCCTTTCATCACTTTCAGAACTTACTACGATGAAAATCAAGATAGAGTAAGAAAGAACAATCATGCCATGAACATACTGGAATATGAAAAGGTACTGGCCTGTACAAACAAAATACTAAAATTTTGTACATACTGGTACTCTAGTCTGATAAAGCCTCTACTACATAATACTGAGGAGCCATTGGGACAGATAACCCGACTAACTCATACTGAACTAAAAGGCAACAACCATCTATTAATAAAACAAAATCAAAGATACAGGTCCTCGAACCATAAGAATTCACCAACTGCAGAAATCTAGATGAAAGTACTCGAAGATCACTGTCGCTGGTGAGGCTGAGCACCTGAACCTACATCACAAGGAAATATGGAACACATAAGAGTGCGGGAGTCAGTTCTTGGGAATGTACTGAGTATGCTACATATCAGGAAGAAGATCAATCCTAAATTCTATCTCTTTATCGGAGGTACCCCTGGGAGATCTTCCGGGAAAACATCAAGAAATTCATTGACAATGCTAATAGACTGAATAGTTGGAGTCTCAGACTCAGTGTCTTTAACTCAAACCAAATAATAGATACAACCATTAGATATCAATTTTTTGGCTTTAAGGTAGGATATAAAATGACTCTTGGGAGCTACAGAATTTTTGGACCACTCAAAAACTGGCTCGATGGGAAACTGAAACTTGATAACACGGGTACGACAGTCTATAGATGCATAGCAAGAGTAAATCCAATCCACACCTAGAATATTGTCAAAATCAACTATGTCTAGCTCAATCAAGTCTGCAAACATGATTTTACTAAGGACAGTGATAGGACACTTCTTATACACTTCCTTAGCAACAACAGATTCACCCACAGGTGTAAAAACTAGAAAAGGCTCAGGAATCTTTTCAGCACTTATTTCAAAATTCACAGCCACCAATGGAGTCACATAATAAAGACTTGACCTAGGGTCCATCAATACATACACATCAAAATGAAATACATGAAGCGTACTAGTAACAACATCTGGTGAATCCTCTTACTCCTAGTGGGGTGGTATAGCATAAAAATGATTCTGTCATTGACCACCTACAGTACTAGGGGTGGTATAGCATAAAAATGATTCTGTCATTGACCACCTACAGTACTAGATGAGGCACCCTGAGAAGGAGTAGGACAAATTAAAGGGGCTAGAGGACTAATAGCCTGACTTTGGGGACGAATATCATGACTTCCCTGTCTCGCATATGGGAAATCCCTGAATCTATGGCCCAATATACCGCAACCAAAACAACCCCTTCGATCGACTAAGCACTCACCAGGATGGTCCCTACCGAACTTTGAACATGGGGGAGAATAAGGTTTGTTACTCATACTATCCTAGGACTTAGACATAGTAGACCTATTACCCTGCTTCTGCCTAATTCTAACTATGGAAGCACTGGCTGATAAAGGCGCTGGTACAAGTGAACGGTTATGGGACTGAGGATGATTCCCTCCAAAAAATCTAGTATAATTATACCCCTGCTGCTTTAATCTAATTCTCTTATTCCCTCTCTCTCTCTTTCACTTTGTCTTCTTCAATTTACTGAGCATGTATCATTAATCTAGAAAGGTCCAAGTCCCTATTAAGCATAGCGAACCTACACACTTTCACAACATAACCAGATACACCAGCTAAAAACTTACTCATACTAGTTCTAGAATCAGCCATCACACCGGGAGCATACTTAGATAATTGATTCAACTTATGACAATACTCCTTAACTATCATGAAGCCCTGACTCAAGTTTATAAATTCTTCTACCTTTGCTTCCCTCAGCTCAAAGGGAAAGAATTGGTCTGAGAACGTGTCCTGGAATAACTTCCAAGTCATGGGAGTGGCATCCTCCCCTCTACTCTTCCTCCACATCTCCACCCAATCATAAGTAATATCTTTCAAGCGATAGAAAGCTAACTCCATGCTTTCTTCTTCTGTTACATGCATAATTTGGGTGATATTCTTTACCTCATCAAGATACACCTGTAGGTCCACACTTTCTCTTAACCCATAAACTCTAGCAGATTTATCCGCATAAACTTGAGAACCCGAGCTACCACTGAATTACCTTCTTGTGGAGGTAGAACTATGGCCTAAACATTGGCCTGAGCATTGGCGGTAACCGCCTGGGCTAGCACCTGAAAAGATGCCCAGAACTCAGTGTGGGACACCATCTCACCTAAAGGATCAATGGGTTGAGGTCATTCATTATTCCTGCGAGATCTACGAGGAGGCATTTTCTGTCATAAAAGAGCACGAATTAATAGTAGAGAGAAACAGTAATAGGCACGATAGACTTTTGAAAGAAAGAAACAACTTTTCCTAAAACATCCCGTAGCATCTTGCTCATAGATGTGGTGCGCTATACACCGATGATCAAGACTCTACATAATGTAGCTTGTTAGACTCCCTAGGACTCTTTGAAACTTAGGCTCTAATACCAGGCTTGTAATGCCCCAAGAACCTATCCCGAGACGTCACATGGTGCTTAAGGCCATACGTGGCCTCAAGCTAACCCTCTAAGTCTGTCATCACTTTTATAACTCACTACGATGAAAATCAAGCTAGAGTAAGAAAGAATAATCATGCCATGAACATACTAGAATATGAAAAGGTACTGGCCTATACAAATAAAATACTAAACTTCTGTACATATTGGTACTCTAGCCTGACAAAGCCTCTACTACATAAGACTGAGGAGCCATTGGGACAGATCCCCCAACTGAATCTACTGAACTGAAAGGTAACAACCATCTATTAATAAAACAAAATTGAAGATACAGGTCCTCGAACCATGAGGACTCACCAACTACAAAAATCTAGATGAAGGTACTCAAAGATCACTATTGCTGCTGAGACTGAGCACCTGAACCTACAACATGAGGAAATATAGAACACAGAAGAGTAAGAGAGTCAGTACTTAGGTTATACTGAGTATGTGGGGGTGTATGAAATGTTTTTAAATAATATCATAAATATAAAATAAAATCATGCATGCTGACAATAATGACTCTCTTCACTTGAATTACCTAAAACATTATTTCCATAAATCATCATTAAAACACACGCTTCGTAGATCTCATAAATCATTTGACTCAACTCAAACTCTTTGACTCATGACTTAGAGTGACTCGATAACTCAAGGAACTTAGATCATTATGGAATTGGGAGTTTTTTTATAACCGATATAAACTAAACTATATGAGCTGCATGGAGTCCAATATTTTTCCCTCCTAAGGAGATAACCCCACATTGGAGGGAGCGTTGTACTATTTCCAGGGAGTACAACCTCAATTTTATTATCACAATCCCTTATTTGGCCTCTGGCCCACAATTATCAATATCAATCCTATAGTGGCATGTAGTTTTGGGTAAATACCACATTTCCTGCTTAATGCTAAATACTCCTCCCAGACTCAGCTCAGAACACGTTAGGAAATCCACTTTAATCAATAACAACTCATGGGTCTATCATGGAGATCAAAACATAGATATATCCCATTTGTAAATCATATACAACTGTGGATTCCTAACTCGACTTAAAATCAAAATAATCTTTCTCAACATCAAGTGTATTGCTCATCAAATCATATCAAATGTCAAAACTTTAGGAAGACATCAAAAGACTCATTCTTGACTTTCAGTCCCAAATATCAATATATATATATATATTCAATAATCAACATTTCATAGAAAAGCTTGAATCATGACACTTATCTCAAATCATTTAGAATTCATCAATACGTAATAACAATATGCATCTCATGGCATAAATCCTTAATTTAAGAGATATGATGGTAAATAAATCATAATAACAAACTTAATCAAATCAAATCTAGTAATTCATCAATAAAGTAATTTGGGCATAAACCCACTTGCAAAGATTATGAAATTCCCATAGTAAAAATCAATTCTTGGGGCACAAGAATGAAAAAATATTCTTGTTCAAGCCTTACATACCTTGAATTATAAATTTGAGAATAAAAGACTTGATTGGAACTTATTTAACGCACTTTTAGGCTAATATTCTTGATGCCTTTGACTTGGGGAACTTAATTCTTGAACAACTTGGCGAAATCTATAGAAGATTCTTGAATTTCTTGGAGACAATTTAGATTTAGAAAAGAGAAACCCTAGTTCTTTAGATATTTCTTAGAAGATATTGAAGAGAAAATTAATGGCTCTTCTCTACTTGGATATATATATAAGACGAAAACTGGTAGAAATGACCAAAATACCCTTTTAAAAAGAGTTGAAAATTGTAGATCGGGGTCTATGACAGTCGAGCTGACAGTCCGTCAGAGCAACTGACGGTCCACCAGATCATCCGTCACTGGAGTGCCAAAACTGGGATATTCTACCTCAACATGACAGTTGAAGTGACGATCCATCAGGAAACTAACGGTCCACCAGATCGTCTATCACTCAGGGGTCAAAAATGGGACATTCTACCTCGACTTGACGGTCCCCTTAACGGTCCATCAAATTTTTGGCGTCCCACCATTTTGGCCATCACACAATGGCCAGAAAAAGGGGTTACTGCCTTGTCTTGATGGGACAACTAACGGTCCACCAAAGAATTAACGGTCCACTAGATCGACCATCAAACCTGGGTGATTCCGACAACGCTCGGTAAAATGGCCTTAACTTCCACGTCCGATGTTGGATTTTGATGAAATTGGTATTGATGGAAATATTATTCAATTCTCTACATGATAAAAATTAGAAATTAGAGAAATAAAACACAATATAAATATCAATCACTTTGGAATCCATCCCTATCCACTTAAAAGATAGATTTAGGCTTAAGGAATGATCAGGGTATTATAGATAGCCAACATTGTTTACTTCATCTCTTTCATCAGATTATGTTTGGAAGATAATTTCTTCAGCCTTGATAAGAAGTCTACAATGATGTTCTCTTTCCCTTGATGTGCTTTTCTCAGAATTTGTAGGGTTAAAACCATTGAGACCATAGGTGAATTTGCAGATTTGGGATGATCTTTGGATTCAACTAGACCATTTTGGTAAAATGCCACATATCCATTTCAATCTGAAATTCTGTGTGAATAAGGAAGAATTTAAACTTCTTCATTCATTCTTCACAGCAAGAATTTCCTTGAAGGTGGAATGATAATGTTATTCTGCCTCTTTAAACTTTCCACGTGCATGTTTGCATACTTTTTATTAGCTATTTTTTTTCTTCTAAGAGAACTGCGCTTCAATAGTCATTACTAGAATCAGTCTAAAATATTATCTTTTCATCTAACGGGATATGAAGTGTCTTAACATTGCTGGAGATTCATTTGATTTTCTAGACTGCATCATCCTGCTCTTTTCCGTAGGTTGGAGCATTTTTCTTTAGTATCTTTGTGAAAAAGAAGATATAGGTAGAGACATCAGGGATAAAGTCTTTAACATAATTAAACATATTAAGAAATAATTGGAGCTACTTAACTGAGAAGTTTGTGTCTGAAAACATAAGCAATTCTTGGAATATGTGCGATCCTAGAGTGTAAGACCTGTGGGCAAACTGAATCCCCGAGGAATCAATCTCATCTTTTACTAGGGTCATCTTATTTGGTGATAGCATAACTCCATGCTACTTTACCAGGTTATGGAACTGATGAAGGAGGTCCAGGTATTCCTCTATAGTTTTGCTAAGAGCAATATGTCATCGATGTAGACCAATGATATATAGAGGATGGGCTGGAATATTTTAATTATGGCTTTTTAGAAGAGTGAAGGGCAGGTTTTAGTCCAAACGACATAACTCTCCACTGATAGTGGTGATCAGGTTTGCAGAAGTTTGTTTTAGTTCTATTTTCTAGCTGTATGCTTAGCTTCCAGAATTCAAATTTAAAGTAGAATTTCAAAAATGGGTAGCCTTTGCTAGGTGCAATAACAAGGTTAGCTTATTTGGAATGGGGAATTTATCATCTAGAAGGAAGTGGTTTAGGGGTTGGTAATTTATGACTAAACGTAGTTTTCCCCTTGTATACTCAGTGTTCTTATTGACATAGTATGCTTCACAAGCCTATTGGGAATCTGACAGCTTGATAAGCCTAAACTCTAGAAGTTCAGCAGACTTCTTCTTTGCAAAATGAAGATGTTTGGGATTCATATTTGAATGACTTGCCTTTGTGAGGTTGACATTTTCACTCTTTTTAAATAGAAGTATGATAAAGAATTCCTGATTGAGCCAAAATAGATTTTTAGTCTTCTTGAGGAACTCTTTGTGGGATTCGGCACAAGATTCTTTTATCAGCTAATTCTCTATACTCTTTACTAGATCTTATCAATAATATAGAGCAGCCTCGGTATGGTGGAATATTGCCTAAATCGGCCCATAAAGGTTATACCTTCCATCAGAATAAGGAGGCAATTCTTAGAATTCCTGTAGATGTCAAAACCAATGATCAGATCCCTCCCTGGTATGTTGGAACTGAGGAGTTTTATTTTGTAGAGTACGCCTGGGAAGAATTCGATCATAATTGGCTACTTTGTGATCAAGTTGGTTATGACGACTCCTATTTTTATGTTGTACCAAATGTTCTAAAGTAAGGAACCCATTGATCACTGGGGATGATGTCGGGATTTAATATTGAGGCAAATGCACCGGTGTACATGAAGGCGATGACCTGAAGGGGTTTTTCCCATCTTGATGGATATATCTTGATTTTACATGGGATGTTTCATGCTCGGAGATAATATTGATTCCTTGCATGAGCATGCGGATCTCTTCTATCAGTTTTGCTAAGCAATTGAATTCCCTTTTACTGATGGGTGATGATATATTCTCTAGGTTGTCATCAATAATAAGGGGATGAGGTTTGCCATAAATGAATATAGATGGACTGTCCTCAGAAGCTCTTGCATATGTGTTGCAAACTGATTTAGTAATACAATCTGTATTAGAATAATTAACCCCATCTTCAATTGGGAACTTATCATCATCCATCTTTTCCTCAAATGATTGAGCCTCTCTGTTTATCTTCTTAGACTTAGGACACGTATTTTCCAAGTGTCCTTTGTTATGGCAGATAAAGCACTTAGCCTTTCCTACATCCTTATTTCTAGGGAATTTAGCATTGTTGTCAGACATCATTTCCTTATCTGGCAGTGCCGGACTTCATCTTCTTATCCAGCAACTTCTTCTTTCTGGCCTGCCTGTACTGCATGTACCTTTTATGCCTTGACTGATGTTTTGAGAGATAGGGAAACCCATATGGATTAGTATCTAGATCAATATGATTGGTGGGAATCATAACAGTGCAAGAAGGACTAGATCCAAATTATATTTTAATATCATCATATTTGCTTGATCAGTTGACTAGGGGTGTCATTTCTCTTCTTTAACATCTGGGTCAATATCTTCAAAGACATCAAGAGAATTTAGATATTTCTCAATAATATCACACTGGAATTACTGAGGTGTATGATTCCTTGCTTTTGCTGGATTGAACTCTGAAGTGGTCTGTTCTAGCAGAGGAAGATCATATGTCCAGAAGCATTCCGGACATACATGGTCACCATTAAGGAGACTATTCTAGATGGCATCCTAGTCCTCATCTTATGGCACTTCATCTAGAATCTGTAGGTCACCATCTGGTACTATAGCATCTAACTCCGCAAAGATGTCATCTTGTGGTAAAGCAATAGCATTTGAGTTTATTATATAAGCATCATGTGGGGCCTTCATTATTTTGTCGTGCCCTTGTGTTCTTTTAGATTGTTGTTAGACTAACATGGCTTCTTTTATTTTCCACGAGCATCTAGGAAGGTCATAACTTTTATCATTTTCTTGGGTTGGAGTAAGCAGCTCAAAAGTGGATGAGCTTGATGGATAGGTGAAAAAGGGCTAGGGTAGCATTTGTGGTGATATGAGAGGTACGATATATGCTGATATATTTTGTGGATTTTTGGTGTCATATCTGAATAGGGTACTTTATTTTTCAAGTGATACCATTTCTCTTCTTGCTGGTTAATAAAGGATAGTACTGAGGTATCTAGCGGATATGTCACAAGATAAATAGCTTGTCTTTTTCTTCTAGTACCTCTATGAGCTTGGCATGGACCAAATCCCAGTATTCATCACGATCACTGTTTATCTTGGTCACATCATAATTTGTACAGCTATAGTTGCTAACCCATGGGTAGTGTCCTATGAAAGGACATTGAACCAGTGTACATTGCATCCCTCGTGATTGAACTATTGAACCCAATCATTATCTCTTATGAATCTTTCTAATAAGTGTGAGACATATACTGGGTCTGAGCTTTCCTCCTTCAGATAAGTATTAGTGGGGATGATCATGTAGATAGGCAGATATTTCTAGTGAGGGGTCACTTCATATAAGGTTTGGAGACCCTGAGAATAGAATCTCAACCTCTTGTAACAATTGACACATGCATTTGGAGTGACTTTGAGAAATTTTTTCCTAGACACTTTCGTTGATATTTGTACAACTAAGGATGATTCATTGGGTAGTATTTATGGCTAATGACTAGGAGGTTTGATTGGTAGATTTATAGATATCTCAATCTTTTGGTGTCATTGAGTTATATTTATGTTTAGAATGAATTCTAGTGTTATTGTTTAACCATAATCCTAAAACCTTGTTACATTCAAATCGCTCGGCATGGACAAAGTGTGCTCATGGTTTTCCATTTGCCAAGATAATTGGTAATGTATTGTTGGGTATGAGCTAGCATTTGGTGTTTTTGGGATTGGGACTTGGATTTTTAGTTCCTCGGTTAAGCTTGGAACAGAAAGGGACATGGTAAGGTTTGGAAATAGAGTAACAACAAATGTCCCAGTATCCAGGATAAGATATAGAGTACCCAGATTCTCATGTTGGTATTTGTAGAATATCATATCAAGGAGAGAAAGACATGCCTTTAGTGGTTGTCCTTTTCTTCCATAATGCATCAACACAACATGAATAGCCCTAAAATGGATATGGGTATAACCATGGTTTCTCCACTCTTATGGGAAGTTTTTTGGCATTTACAGAGTGATGAAATGGTCATTTAGAGTCGTAAAGATATGCTGGTCAAGAGTTCTGATAGAAAAGTATTCCTTAATTCCTTCTGACCTATTCTAATGTAATGAATCAATTTGCATCCATGGATTACATGCTTTCTTGACAAAGGAAGAGTAGGGGTTAGGTAGAGGTATATATGTGGAGTATATATCTTGTTCAGGTTGTAGCACCTCTAATTCAAAGAGATTATCTTATTTACATGACAAAGTCTTGTAAGGGGTTTGAAACATGGCTAGCTGAGGAAGAAACTTATACGGATCAAACAAAGTAGAAGAACGGTAGAGAAAGACATATTTCTGTATCTTCTGGACTATAAAGACTCGATGTATTTGTTCTAAAGTTCTAATAACAAGACTTAATAAAATGGAAAATCTTTTTGTGTTTTTGTGGACAACAAGACTCTATATTTGTGCTAAGGATCTACAAACAATAAAAAACAAATATTTGTTCTAAAATCTAAGGGAAGTAACTATGATTCGATTATGTATAGGAGTAGAATATGGTAACTGGATAACATTGACTCTGATCAAAGAAATGAAACTATAACTCAAATATGTATAGGAATTTCTTAGTAAAATTTGAAAGTGATGACTATCTGTGGATCTAAGAATAACAGCTAAGACAGACTAAAACTAAAAACCAAATGAAAATAAAAATGTAAAGCTAGCTTACGTGTTTGCAATCAGCAGAGATGGATGCAAAATCCTGCTTTCTCCCTCCCCCCGGAAGTGGGGATGGATCTAATAAAAAATAAATGAGGAATCAACGGGGCATGGAGGACTTCCAGGGAGGTGTATTATTTTGAAATAGTTGATTTCAAAGAACCTGGTCCACCATTGAACATAGCTAAAATTTCCAGGACAAGAAGAACTCATTAGAGCTAAGATAAAGGGTTGGTGATGATAAAATGATGGGAAAAGGCTAAAAATATAGATAATAAGGAGTCACGATTCTTAGGGACCTGGTCCCTGAAAAACTCATCTCAGAAAGAGAAGCTTCAAAAGTTTAAATAAAGTGAAGTCTTAGACCTAGTCCTCAGACATGCTTTAGGAATAAGTTTTTTTTTAAAAAAATGGTGTGTAAAGCCTAATGCATGATATTGACCTGTCCTAACATGTAAATCAATGTCTTTTCTTAAATCTGACTATGATAAAGAGATAGTTATCCTTGGTAGAATAGTTGAATATTTTTCTAACTCAGCACTATATCTTTGTAGGTATACACCCATGGGAGCAACTTAGGAAGTAGACAAATATGACAAGCACAAATTTAAAGATTCACTTAAAGAAGAGGGACCTGGTCCCATCTTAGGTTAGTACTTATCCAGGATTCTCTAATAATCATAATATGTTGTCTAAAAAGGGCCATGTGTCTTTTTTTCTTTGCAAAAATAGTCAGTTCCTTTACAAAATTAAGAGTCACTCTTATTAAGTTCAGACATGTCATTTCAGAAGGGACCTATCTTAAATAACAACTGTCACTTCTCTAAACTGCTAGATTAGACCTTTTCTCTTTCTTCTTCAATAATTTTAAATCATCTTCCTAAATCGGCATTCCTCTCTAAGCCAAATGAGTTTCTTTTCATCTCTCTAACTCTTAAAATCAAATGGCTGACAATCCTACTTCCTCAAACCCACCTAATAGTCCTAAAATAGTAAAACCCCCATAAAATCAATTTTAACATTACCAATACTTTGATTTTTCAATGACAAAATCCATAGAAAATATCATCTTGAGTCTCCAATAAGAACCTGAGCCAACTTTAACAAATAAATCATCTACAGAAAATCGAAAACTCACAAATGAGCCAATCTCCATTGAACCCTAATTAACCTTGGAAATTTATGCTCAGACAATCATGATAGAAAATCCAAACCAACGGTTTGGGTAACCAATAAAATAAGAAATTTCTCAACCTAGAAGTCCTTATCCAGGAAATTCAAAGCTACTTGAAGATTTCTAATTTCCTAGTTTATCTAAAAATCCAAAAAGGTTAAACCCTCTGAAACACAATAAGAACTTGATTCTCCTACACCCTCATATTCAAACTCTTTTTTTGCTCATTTATTTGGTGAAGAAATTCTAGTAAAAAGTGTTGATCTTTCCTACAATGAGAATTGGGTAGCTGAGAATTTAATTATTCTTGCATATGATACCAATGAAAGCTCAGTTAATGGAGAAGAATAAGAAGTGGGTGATAAAGATTAAGTGAATAAGGGAGAAGATATGTTGTTATCTCCAAATAAGGAGAATAAGGATAAATTGTCTCTGAAATGGTCTATGAAGAAAACAAGGGGAAGTATAGGTAAGGAGAAAGTGGTTAACTCTGAGCTAAAAGTGACTAGATCCTATTCTACATGAGGATCTAAAATAAAAATGTTAGATGATTCCATAAAGGCTAATAAGATTTCAGCCTTAAAAAGAAGAAGGCTCAAAAAAACTATTGCAGTAGAGGAGAAAGAAGATATTAAAGTTATGGAGTTTGAAGAAAGGGAGGACATAGATTCAGGAGTTACTAGTTCTACCGAGAAAAGAAGAAAGAAAGTTCATGTTGATGAGAGGACCAGGTCCTCTAAGTTAAAGTCTTATAGACATGTTGGAATGAGGCAGAAATACATAGTTGTCAAGAAAAGGAAAGACTCTGAGGGACCTGGTCCCAAGAAAAAAAAAGTTGAGATTGGAAAAGAAGAGGCAAGTAGTGAGACCAAAAGAAGCAGAAAAGATAAAGAGATGAAGGATGTGGCTAGAGAACAAAGGAATAATATGTTGATGATACAGAGTGTTCAGTCATGATAGCTTTTGATCCTAAGATTTATGTGAAGCCTGGAATTATAGAGCTGGTTGAGTAAGTCAGACACCAAGGTTAGCTAAACTTATTCGAGGAATCAACTCACCTAGTGTTTGAGAATGAGGTCAGAGAATTTTATTACACCATGGATTTCTCAGAAGAAGGGGTAATTTTGAATGCCCAAGTGCAAGAAATGTCTATCAAACTGGATGAAGAAATATTAGGCAGGATCATGGATATATCTATTGTAGGTGTCAGAACTGTGGTAAAGCAATAGCCTACAACTAAGTTTATGATTAATGTCTTAAAGGTAGGAGGGACCTCAATGGCTGCAGTGAAAAAGAAGTTTTTAATTAGTGAGTTTCAGATGGTATTTGAGTTCATGAACAAGGTCCTGTTACCAAGGTTTGAGAAAAGAACCATAGCATCAGTTGTTGACCTATTTTTGATTGAATGCTTAAGTAAATTTGAACTAATTAGTATTTTTGCTCTAATGAAATAGCATATGCATAAGGTGCTTCATGAAAATAAAGGGAAGCATGGGATGCCATATGGTTACATTTTGAAAAAAGTGCTTAATTATTTTGGTGTGGTTGGAACTAATGGAACACCAAGAATAGTCAAGAAGATCTTTAGTCTGACAACTCTGGTTGAAAATGAATGTATTAAAGGCAAGGCTGGAATAGTGTCTCAACTGTCTTAGTTGTTGGTTTTTCAAGAAAAGCTGTGAAGGGAAATGGAGGAATTAAGAATCAATTAGCTACAAAGAATGCTGTAATAAATCACCTAAAGCTACAAAATCAAAGGTTATCTTTTGAAGGACCAGGTACCACTGAGGAACTTACAACTGAAAATATAAAGCTCTAGGCTAAGATAGCAGAAATGACTGGTGAAGTTCAAGGATTGAATATTGAAGTGAAGGTCCTCACCAATAAAATTATTGGATGCCCACAGTGTTGAACATACAAGAATGAAGATACTTCTTAAGTCCCTTTCCCCCAATCAATAATGCCCTATATAATTCAGAACATACATGACCAACTTAGCATCAATAAAAGTATTTAAACTTGAGATAGTATTTGAGCTTAAAGTTAAATATAAGTACTAAGTTAAGTAGATGGAGCAAGATTTTGTAAAAATAAGATAAAATAAGTGAGTTGCTTTCTTGACGTAATTAATCTAGTAGGTGTATCACGTACCTTGACTATTGGATGAAATTGAGGTATATATTATCGGACATATTTAAGGCCTAAATTAAGAGAAAGGAAAATGGAAGGATGACCATCCCAATACCTAATATATTTAAGGCCAAAATGTCCATCCTAATACCTAATCTATTTAAGGCCCAATATGGTGTGATCCAATTAGAAATAAACCAAGTAGGTGCATTACTTACTTGGACTTTTTGAGCAGCTTAAATAGCCACGTAGGTGTATCACCTACTTGGACTATTTTTTTACCAATATGTGGCTAGAAATGAGATTAAAAGAGGCAGTTCAACATGCCCCTTTTTTAAGTTTAGGATCAGCTCATTCTCAATTATTCCATTGCAAAAAAAAATTAGATTTTCTATGCTCTCTCTCTAGCTTCCTCAAAGCTCCTAATAGCAGCCCTAAATTTCCATTAGGGTTCTTAAGGATTTCCCATCCTCCAAGTTAAATGTAGGTGAATAATTCACGTGTTTAACTTAATTTTACCATGGGATATTATGGAAATCATATTCTTTATATGTATAGTGTAGGACAACCCTCTTTAAAGCATGGCAAACATATTTTTCTTACTTTTAAGAGAATACCTTCTTCTTTTGTTCAAACATAAAGAGAAGTTTAAAGTTTTGAAGAATCTAAGTTAGGAGAATAAACAATTTTAGAATTTTAAGGTAAGGTTCCTCCCCTATTTTTGTCCCTCCTTATGTATATTCTGGTGGAGAATTTTGTACGTGTTCTTGTGTTGAACTTATGTGGTGGTGATTAAAAACATTCTCCTATTATGCTAAAATGAATTTTGGGACTATTTTAGGCTGCTTTGTGTGTACTTTCATGGCATCACTTAGATGTACTTATATAGTGGTTGTACTAAGGTAGAAATGAATGGTGTGATCTTTGGGGAATAGTCTGGTGATTTAGTAATGTTGGGATAGTCACAAAGTGCTCCCTTTAGCTTTAATTGTGAGATTATTTTAGCACTTTAAATATAATGTAGATGAGTCTCAAATACCAATAGATATGTAATCCATGAGTTTATATTGCAGGCCATATTGTGAGGTACTATTTCTTATCAATAGAACAAAGAGGGGTATATCTGAAAAGGTGGAGAAGTCATGGATTCCTCGTAAAGGATAGAAACAGTGAAGGTTTTGATGGTACACCACCAATTATACATTGCATAAGTTTATTGTACACACACTCTTGTAAACTATTTTATATATGTCATAAAGCCAAAAAGGTGTTGCAGAACTATATAAGAAGGTTGTATAGTGTATAGATGAGATTAAAGGAGAAAAGGTTAAAAGAAACACCCTTGATTTTATAACTAGGGGCTTACTGTCGGGCTACTATTTTGGTGAGGCTAGGTAACCCAGAAAGTGTTAATTAGCTATGAATACTAGTTTTACAACTTAACTTATTGTAGATAAGTAATCTGAAAGAAAGAAGGTAAATTCATGGTAATATCCAAATGTGCGGCAAGGTATGTAAGGTTATTTGATTTTTTATTTCTTTGGCATGAATCTAGCACATTGTGTTATAAAGTAAGCTTTATAAATGCTCTTTATAGGAAATGATACATAGTGACTGTATGTGATTAACAACTATATCTAATGACCTCATGCCTACTCCTTAGTGTATTAAAGTACTTCAACATGAGTTTATTACTAGACATATGTTCTTACTCCATCAAGTATTAGCATACAAGACTTAAACAGTTTCATTATTAAAATACAAACTCTTGTCACATGTTTCCCATACGTAAGTCAATAAGGTCCTACAATACATATTGTAGGTATGTTAATTTGTTAGGCACACAATCAACCTACTTTTTTTCAACTTGCTTCAATTGGTCTATCTAATCATACACCTAATTCTCTCATATTCTTACATGTTCCATTCATTAGGTATCACTCCCATTGTCGTTCCCTACAATCTTAGCACACACACTCCTTAATTATTCCAATGAATAGCTTAGATGTCCTAACTTGGGATGTATATTTTTTCTATGTCAAATTTGTCTGTGCACTTTATTAGTTCCCATGTTCATGTAACCCTCTCACTTGATATCATTTACTAAGTATTTTATCATCATATCATTGAATAAAATCCATACCACTTTGCTTAATAAGTTAAATATCTTCACTTGATATCTGTTTAGTTTGAGCTATCAAACACTTATTATATCACATAAACTCCTAAGAGTTACGTTGGTGTTACAGTTGATTTTCATGTCATTGTTACTACATCAAGTCCATAAGCACGTGTCTCCTACTATGGTTGGTTGTCCCAAAGCTAACACTATGACCACTAAAATAACAATCTCAAACATTAAGGAAGTTATGTAAAGTAAATATACTTATATGTGGGTGGGAGGGATAAAGCCTAGAATAGGACAATCCCGATTCATGGATTTATGGGTGGTATCCCAAGGGTGGAAGGAACACCTAGCATGGGTTGATCCCATTATCGAGTAGAATTCGAGGGGTGAAATCAAATTCTAGCATGGGTCGATCCCGATTTGTGTATTGATGAGGAAGTATCCCAAGGATATAATGCCTAACATAGATCATCCTTTTTTACCCCTAACCAGCTGGTCACATATATCACATGGCTTAAAAACTATAAAGCAAAAAAGATTAAAGTAAAGTGTGTAACATACAGGCCTCCACAACTGTAAGTAAAGGTGGTCGTTCATCCTTTTCTATGTATTTATATATTAATATTTTATTTCATTGATTTCTCATTTTACTTATGGTTATCTTATGCCTTACATATTCAATATGATGTTGGGTGTATTTATGCATTCTAGTGTTACTATTCTAGCCTTATTACCTTTGTTTTGAGGATTGTTATTATGATATATGTGTTAATAATTATATAAATGAGCATTTATGTGCCTATGTATGTGTTTACAATGTTTAATGGTGTTTCTAAGAAAGTTTTGATTCAAATTGATCATTTAGAGTTCGACAGAGAAAACTAGTGTTACTAGCTTGAGCTAGGTGCTTGTCTAGTCTATCATGTTGGGTAAAAAATTTTTTTAATTAGTTCCTAAGGTTGTTATTGTGTATTTATTGTGATACAACTTGTTTTTAATGTTCATGGGTTAATTGGATAAAGCCAAGAGTCAAAACAATAAGTTAGAAATCAAAGTGAATGAAGCCTATGATTTGCTCGTGTTTCTAGTTCTCTGTCTTGGATGTTGTGTTTTTTTGAGATCTAAATTGTTGTGTTTAATGCTATAGGATTCTTGTTTAATGTATTATGATGATATATTAAGGATATACATGATTCAAATCATGTAAAAAGCTATAAAAGTCTTGGAATGGATTACGAAAGTACAATACGCAACTTAACACAAATTTGGACACCTGAAATGTCTTGAGAAAGTGTGGGCGGGTGTAATGGATTCTAGGCAATTTATACATACCAAAAGACTCATAAGGGACCCAAAACAGTATGTATGTGCAATATGCATGCGTCACATTCTTCATTCTTATGTAATATAGCGTGCGACGCATGCTCCTCTCCACACCTGGGCGTTTTCAAGCTAATTCAACTTATATTGGGATTTGGCTTACCCTTATGCTATAAATAAATGTTGTATCACGTATTTACATACTTTTGGATGTCTTGGAGGATTAAGGAAGATACCAAAACTTCTTTTTAGGGTTTTATTAGCTTAACTTTAGTTTCTTTCATGGTTTGTAAATTCAATCCAAGAGATTGGATGATGAATATTCCCATTAAAGGCTAAAACTCCTTTCCGAGGTTAAGGACAAGATCATGATTACTTTCATTTTTAATTAAGTTTGTTGATTTTCTTGTCATTATTGGTTTCTTTTTTATTCTTCTTTTAACTATTTTAAGAATTAGCTACCTTAAAATACATCGATTGTCAACTTTGTGATTTCGAGAGAGGAAATAGGGAGATAAAACAAGGGAATAAGCAAAGTATGGTTCTTGTTTCTTTATAAAATAAGAGATTTGAATTAGCATCTAGGACAGGAATGTATTTAGATACCTTACTTGATTCACACGTAGGATGACAACTTACGTACACTTAATTGGATTATTACATTCCTGCTCAATGATGTAGTGTCCAAGTTAGGTAAAGGATTAGAGGTTGGGAAACCATAATCATGCGATTAACCCTACGAATCAACAACCAAGATAAGTGATTTAACAAATGAAGTTCAATAACATAGTATGATTGTTCGTAAGCCTTAACCCTAGCTCCTATCCATTGATTGTCCTAAGTCATTATTTTTTGCATTAGTTTAGTTTCTTTTAAGTTTACACTGCTAAAATTATATTATTTACTTTTTCTCAATTGTTGAACTAGAATTGGATAGTCCGCGAATGCAAGTCCCTGAGAGATCAATACTTAGGATTTATTGATGCCACTTACTACTTGATAAGACCACGTACACTTGCGTGTGTGCTTGGGCGTTGTCAAGTTTTTGGTGCTATTGTCGGGGACTTGTAACTAGGAAACTATCTTATTTTTAGTTTTTCTATATTGAGTTGTAAATATTTTAGTTTTTTTTTTTGTAAGTACGATCCCATATGGTGTATGGTTTGTGGCAATAGTGGTCATTCTAAAGATATATGTATTATCAATCCCGATTTAGTAATTTTTGTGGGCTATGATCAAAGGCAAAATTATATAAACTACTACAATCCAATGGAGTAGAATTAGCCACAAATCCAATCATGGAACAACCTGCAGTAGTTTCAGTAGCAACAACCAAATATGCAGGCCACAATTCAAACGAGCAATTTGGAAGAGATGATGAAACAAATTTTAGCATCTCAGGTTGAGTTTACAGCAGACATGAAGAACTATTAGGAGGCTATAGAGCAATTAAAGAATAAATTGGAGATAGATATAGAGTTGACCTTCCAACCGGTTGTAGACAAAGTAGCTGATAATTTGAGAAAGTCTGAGTACTCGAAAATTTAAATTGTTGAAAAGGTTAAGGAGATACTGCCATCACCATATGAATCCTAAACATTCAATTTTCATATTTCTTTTAAGACTAAAATTAAGAAGGTGAATGAGAGTGGGTGTGTTATTAATAGTGTAAATCTAGAAGTGGGATTGGTTAGGCCTCATTCAAAGCACTTTTCTATATTATGTTTAGATGATGTCTTTTCTGTGGATTCATCTAAAATAGTGGAAAAGTGTGAAGATGAGGAATAAGAATCCTATATTCTTCATTTTTCACCAGATAAGCAACATAAAATACCTCACTTTAAGGCTGAGTGGTTTACCATGCACATTCCATTACTTGGTTCTTTAATTTTTGTACCATCTCCCTATGATTGAGGTAAGAAGATGGATTCGATGTTGGGGGTAAAATACATATCCTCAAGGTAGAGGAAAAAGTTGATTGGGTCGTGCCGCGACACTAAATTAGGTGTTTCTTGGGACGCAACCCAATCTAAGGTATGTTTATTTTTTATTTCACGTAGTTTTTGTTTTTCATTAAGCCACAGGTTAATGGGAAGTCTGAGTACCATAAACTTGAACTAAGGAGCACGGTAAAGACTGAGTGTGGGGTCCCATGGACCTAATTTATGAAAAGATACTACTAGCTAGGCCTAGAGGCCTCAGGGAGTATTTCTATCTCTTACCTTTAAATTCACTTTAAGGACAAAGTATATTTTTAAGTGTGGGGTAGAAAAATTCTCAAATTTTGGCTCAATTTAAAAAATTTTTTGGTTAGGAATAAGTGAGATACTCTTGTTGTTGCTATGTTTTATTGCATAGTTCAAGTTTTTTGTTTGGTATAAGCATGTTGAATTGTGTGAATTGCTACTTTTGAGACTCTTAGGCTCATGTTTTTGACTCTTTTACTTGTTGGCTTAATTTTGAATTTATGTTATTGTGTAGTTGGGAGTCTATGATAATCCTATATGAGTTGAGCATGTTCCATGTATGTGTAATGTTTTTTGTATATTCTTTGTTGCATTTCATGTCTAGAACTTACCCGGTGTGTGTGTAAAGCAAAATAAAGAGTGTGGGTTTAGGAGATGATTTAGGCATTTCTTTGACAGCCTTATTTCATACCTTTTATTTGTCCTACAGTTGTGCATTATCCTAGTTAACCCTCATTGAGCTTTTAGCTTTTTATTTGGTAGCCTCATATATCGCCTAATCGCTTCTTTGATAGACTATAATTTGATCCAAAAAGCTCCTAAGTGCTTTAGTGAAAAATTAAATTAGTAAGGAGTTTGAGAAATAAGAGGAAAATGGTGAATTGATGCCCCAAGGCAATAGTTATTGGTTTTTATATGTGATGTGTGATGGATGGGTCTGATATAAATGATGTTAGAAATATTCCCATGATTGTGAAAAAAGAGAAAAATTGAATCTAGAAGGAATAAACTATGCATCCACCAAGTGTTTGTGAAAATGCATAAAATAGATGGGGAAAAAACAAAAGGTATGGGTAGATGAAAAATTATAAAGTGTTTGTTAGAGATTGGTTTCAAGTGTATGATGTAGTTTATTAAAGTGCTTAGAGAGGTTAGTCACTATTCTTGGCCAAAATAGTTCCTACACGTCCCTTAGCCTACATTAAAACCCAAAAAATTCCTAATTGATTCTAAGCTTTACATTTCAATATCAGTGGAGCATTACACTAAGGGTAAGGTTATGGTTCATTATGAGTAACTTGGGAATTCTTTGAGAGAGTGAGCGTAATTTGATTCTTGTACCCATCATATTATAAATTTCATTATTGTGAGTGACTATGGGTAACTCTCTTGTTGTAAGGGAAACATGTTTGATGAATGTGTGTGATTTGTATGATATCCTTGATTGAGAAATAAGCATTATTTTGCTAACTAGGAGAGTCAATTCTTGAGGCTAGGTTGTTTTTGAGTAGTGTTCTTGAACTTTCAATTGTGTTGAAACATGCTTAGTGTAGTAACTTGCATTATGTGTGGTCATTGTAGTACTAAATTGAATATCTTGCATGTATTAGAAATGTGGAGTATCTTCATCTCATGATGTATATAGTCAAGAATTGTTCGAGGATGAACAAGGCTTTAAGTGTGGGGTGGTGATATTGGGTGTATTTATGCATTCTAGTGTTACTATTCTAGCCTTATTAGCCTTGTTTTGAAGATGATTATTATTTTATATGTGTTTATAATAATATAAATGAGCATTTATATGTCCATGTATGTGTTTACAATGTTTAATGGTGTTTCCAAGCAACTTTTGATTCAAATTGATAATTTAGAGTTCAACCGAGAAAACTAGTGTTACTAGCTTGAGCTAGGTGCTTGTCTAGTCTATCGTGTTGGGTTCTAATGTATTTTAATGAGTTCCTAAGGTTTTTATTGTGTACTTATATGTGAAACAACTTGTTTTTAATGTTCAAGGGTCAATTGGATCAAGACAAGAGTCAAAACAATAAGTTAGAAATCAAAGTGAATGAAGCCCATGCTTAGCTAGTGTTTCTAGTTCTCCATCTTGGATGTTGTGTTGTTTTGTGATCTAAATTATTGTTTTTAATTCTATAAGATTCTTGGTGAATGTATTATGATGATACATGAAGGATATACAATCTCCAAATCAAGTAGAGACAACACGAAAAGGCTTGGAATGGATCACGGAAGTACAATACACAACTTGACACAAATTTGGACACCTGAAATATCTTGAGAAAGTGTGAGCGCCCATTTCGGGATCTTTCTACTCATTAATACACTCAGAAGTGACCCAAAACAGTATGTACGTATGATATGAGAGCGTCGCATGCTCCATTCCTAAGGAATACAGCGTGCGACGTATGCTCCTCTCCATACCTGGGCGTTTTCAAGCTAATTCGACTTCTATTGGGATTTGTCTTATCCTTATGCTATAAATACATGTTGTATCACGTTTTTACATACTTTTGGATGTATTGGAGGATTAATGAGGCTACCACAACTTTATTTTAGGGTTTTATTATTTTAACTTTAGTTTCTTTCATGGTTTGTATCATAATCCATGGGATTGGATGATGAATATTCCCATTAAAGGCTAAAACTCCTTTCCGGGGTTAACGCTAAGATCAAGATTTATTTTGCTTTGAATTAAGTTTGTTGATTTTCTTATCATTATTGGTTGCTTGTTTATTCTTGTTTTAACTATTTTAATGATTAGCTACCCTTAGAATACATCAATTATCAACCTTGTGATCTCAAGAGAGGGAATAGAGAGATAGAACAAGGGAATAAGAAAAGTATGGTTCTACTTTATTTATAAAATAAGAGATTTGAATTAGCATCTAGGACAGGGATGTCTTTAGATGCCTTACTTGATTCGCACATAGGATGACAACATACATATACTTAATTGGATTATTACATCCCCGCTCAATGATGTACTTGTAATGTCTAAGTTAGGTAAAGGATTAGAGGTCAGGAAACTATAATCATACAATTAACCCTACAAATCAAAAACCAAGATAAGTGATTTAATGAATGAAGTTCAATAACGTAGCATGATTGTTCGTAAGCCTTAACCCTGGGATCCTATCCATTGATTGTCCTAAGTCTTTACTTTTCACATTAGTTTAGTTTCTTTTTAGTTTAGACTTCTAAAATTATATTGTTTACTTTTTCTAAATTGTTGAACTAGAATTGGATAGTCGGCGAATGGAAATCCCTGAGAGATTGATACTTGGGCTTTCTTGAATCCACTTTACTACTTGAAAACACCACGTACACTTGTGTGTGCGCTTGGGCGCTGTCAACATTACTTCTTACTAACTTCCCTCACGGGGGACCAGTGTTCCATGTTACAGGCATATGTTCTTAGCTAGTAGATCTCCCCAATGGAAGCACAGGATACTCAACGGCAGTTAGTGAGATCCTAGTTGATTTGGGGACTTTTGGTGTCTTTAGTATATACATTTTGATGGTTTTATAGTTATGGATTCTATTAGAGGCTTTGTAGACATTGTAGAGAAGTCATATGTATTTATAGATTCGCATGTGTTCGGTATCAGTTTGGCTAGTTGGTTGGTATTGTATATACAACTTCTTATCAGTGATTCCATTTGTATAGTGATTCATTATCTCATCTAGATTATTTTTATAATATATGTTCCTATAGTTGTTGTCTTCCTTATCCAGTATTGGGGTGTGAAACAATCCTCCCTCTACCAGAACCCAGTTATCCCTATTACCTCATGAACCTTGTGTCAGTTTTATATCTTGGTTCTCATAATGGATTTTAAAAATAGTTGTTCTTATGTTTATTATTTTATCTTATTGTACTTGTACTGAATTTTATGAATGAGTGAATCTTGTTTTGTGTGTTACTTTTGTTCCTTTTGCAAACTTTTCTTTATGTTAGTGTTGCCCTAGTGGCCATGAGTTACCTTACATGTGCTTATTTTTATTCTTGGTTTACTGTTTTCACATTTCAATGATGTCAAAAGGGGGAATGCTGACTTCATGTGTTAAGTACCATGTGTGTGTGTTTATTGAATGTATTGATGATGTTAGGGACTAGGTACCAAGTTCACATATATGATGATGTGTTTGAGGAAAATATATGGAGGCATAGTGACAGGGGGAAGTATGTAAAATTCACTAAATGAATAATAGTGCATGATGACAGGGGAAAGTAATTAAATCTTGATTGCAATTGACAACAAGAGACCAAGTCCCTATGTTGTGGAAGCATGGTGTTGCATGATAGGGTGGACATTCATCTTTAGTAGTGGTAATCACACTATTTAAATTTTATGAATGAGCATGAGCATTGATACTTAAAACTTCGTGGTTAGTTTGTCATCATCAAAAGAGGGGAAATTATTGTATCTATTTTTTATGATGAGGAGCTAACATCAAGGTACCATGTCCCTGGATATTCAAGGCTACAGTACAGCTGGCACGTGTCTACACAGTTTTGTCCTCTTGTACAACAAACTATGTAGGTGCTACTTGTACTCTTTAGGACATCGGGTCTAATGGAATTTCAACCATAATCATCACTTATCTATAAAAGGAAAAGTATGCTTCTCTATCAAGTGGTTTTTGCAAACACAGAAAACTGAAGTGAAAGAAAGGCAAAAACTCAATATTCAACATTGCTCAAGTTCCCATTTATTTTTTCTGCTTAAATAGCAAATGTTCTTGAGTCCAGTTTGTAAATTAATTACTCATTCTATAAAAGTATTGCTTTTCTTCTTGTTTTGAGAGTGCTTTATATAGAGTTGCCTAAGATTGAAACTGGTTAGAGTTAACAAGTGTTTAGGAGTCTTGGCATAGTTGTAAAGTTGAGCTTATAGTAGAGTTAGTACAAGTAGGAGGAACCTAGAGTTAGGTTCAGTGTAGACTATAATCAAGAGTTTGATTATAGTGAAGTTTTGGGTGCTTGTGAGGGAAAGCCATGGTTTTTCCTCCCTTGAGCAATGGGGTTTCAACATTAAATCTTATCTTCTTTAAAGTTTCCTGCATTGTGTGTGTTCCTGGTTAGATTACTATTTTATTTCCTATGATTGATTTTGAGAGACCTGGTCCCTCACAGTGTGGTGCAACCTCCAAGGTTACAACACTCACATCTAGATAAACCGAGTCCCGCCAATGCACATACGACACATTAGGAATGTAATGCCATATCATAGAGACATAGAAAAATAGATGAACAAATGCAAAATCTAGAGGAAAGTCTAACTCATAAGCCACTTCTCCAACTGTCCCAAGGATCTTAAAAGGTCCAATATATTTGGGGTAGTTTTACCTTTCTCTCGATCTCATCTCGCTCTTCAAGGGTGATAGTCAAATAAATACCCTATCTCCAACTCTAAACCTTAAGGCACAAAGTCAACATTATGCATAAGCCTTCTGCCTACTCTGAGCTGCTCTCATCCTATCCTGAATCACCCTAACTCTATCCAACGACTCCTGAAGCAAGTCAGCACCACAAGCCTAACCTCGAAGGTCTCTAACTATCCTATCAGAGATTGGCAATGCATACCATATAATGCCTCAAATGGTGTCATCTTAATAATTAAATAGTAGTTATTATTATATGTAAACTCTGCCAATTCAAAGTGTTACTCCCACAAACCTCCAAAATCTATAAATCAAGCTCAAATCATATCCTTAAGAACCTAGATAGTCTGCTTTGACTTCCCATCGGTCTAAGGATGAAAAGTGGTGCGAAGATCCTCCTAAGTACCCAATAACTCCTGGAAAGATCTCTAAAATCTAAAATTGAATATCGAACCCTAGTCTAAAATAATAGATATGGGCACTCCATACGGGCGAACTATCTCACAAACATAGATACGGACTAACCTATCGGCACTAAAGGACATTTGAAAAGGAAGGAAATGTGTCGATTTAGTCAACTAATCTATAATGACCTAAATACCATCGCAACTGTAGGGGTGAGTCAAACCGCTAATAATGTCCATGGTGATCTGCTCTCACTTTTACTTGAGAATGGGAAATATCTGAATTAGGCCACCGGGTCTCTAATACTTGGCCTTCACCTACTAAAAACATAGGCAATGAGCTACAAAGTTTGCCACAACTCTCTTCCTGCAACTCCACTAATAGTGTTGCCTCAAATCCCTATACATCTTAGTTGTACCATATTGAATGGAATATATGGAGATGTGAGCCTAAAAAAATATTGATTGAATCAAGTCACCAACCCTCAGAACATAAATGTGGTCATCATATTAAAATACCCTTATAATCTATCGTATCCCACCTAGAGTCACCACTCAACATCTAATCATGGATGACTGATGTCGCTGAAAATAACATCCAAATAAGTTTGTTGTGGTCAATGTCAAATATAGTAACCTGAAGCAGGTTGGAGTTGAACCACAGAGAAAACATTGAACATTATCTCAAACTTGACAAAATTCATGACCAATGCAGAAAAGTAAATGGCGGTAATTTTAAGTCTAAACTAACAAGTAACAAAAGTTGAATGCTTGAGTGTGTAAACAATAGAAGATGAACACTAGGACTGTGTTCCTCCTGTCTTCTCAACTATGTAAGATTCTCGTACTCTATCCACCTAGCATCCTTCTATGAATGCAAATATGACAAGATAAGTACTATCAATCATCTTGTGAATGTATTGATAGAATTCACCCTTTACCTTGTGAGTCTTAGGGTGTTGCCTTATTGTCCCTTGTCTTTAACCTCAATACAACTCTCACCTTTTGAGTCTCAATTTTATTAGATTAGGGTTGGCAGCCTCAAATAATTATTGTAATCTCCTTTTCCTAATCTTGAACTCCCTTGTGAGGATGTTCTCGAATACAAGCAGTTCCCAAGCCTCTGCAACAACTTGGATTCAATAAATATGAAGAAGATTGCAATACATGTAATGATAGTTGAACATATGAATCTCATACTTCCCTTACATAGATAATTGTAAGACCCCGCAAGGTTTTCTTGTTGTCTAAGCCCTTTAGAGTAAGTCAAGAGAGGTTTCACACTTAGAAATTTGACTAAGTGTTGAGACTTAGTCCTTTCTTTTAAGACCTTCTAACTTTGAGAATTTATTTGATGACCTTTCTAACCTCTAACAGTTGATTTCTTTGTCGATTCATGATGGGGCAAGTTCATAGTAAATCTCAGGTGAGTTTCAAATTTTTCGAACCCCATTTAGACTATGTTTGGAGTCCCAAAATAATGGACCAATGTGATCTTGACGTGCCGCATTGGTTAATATTTTCCCCATTTATCATCATCAATTCCAATGAGTTGACTCTAAATTGGTGTGACATGTCAGTATCGCATCGACACCATCGACACGATGCATTAACCTGCACGTTACTGGACATATTTTATTTTTAGTCTTTAAAAATCGACATCTAAGGGGGCAATTAAGTCATTTTACCCCAACCTTTATCAGTTACAGCACGAGATTAATCCCCTAAAACACTAAAATATAGTCATTCCATTCAATTCTCTCAAGAACAAGCCCTAGGGTTTCAACCCAAAATTCAAGAAAATCTCAAGATTCCAACGTTACTTTTCAAAATTGAGTCAAGAAATATAA
Organism: Capsicum annuum; assembly: GCF_002878395.1. Taxonomy (NCBI): domain Eukaryota; kingdom Viridiplantae; phylum Streptophyta; class Magnoliopsida; order Solanales; family Solanaceae; genus Capsicum; species Capsicum annuum. The sequence continues at coordinate 80,912,500 of NC_061116.1, read as the reverse complement.
TCCCTAAACCAAGAGCTTCAAGAACCATCATTTAAAAGTACGAATAGCATCTCAAAAGCAAGTGTTCATCCAAAGTTCATCATCCAAGGTATGTGGGGTTTGAACAAGAGCAATTCTTTCGCTCTTGTTCCTAAAGATTTGATTTTATTAAAGAATTTCATGATTTACAAGTGGGGTTTATGCCCAATTTTCTTTGTTTTGAGTTTATGAATTTATAATCTATTTAAGTCTTGACTTGCATGATTATTTCATTTATTTATGTTGAGAATTAATAATTTACGCTATAAATTACACATCCTTATAATGATTTGATGTTTTCCAGTGTTTCCAAGATTGATGTCAATATTTAAGCTTCATTATGAAATTGAGATTATTTGAATATGTGGATATGCTTTAAGCCTAGTATAAATTTTGATGTTTCATGAAGCTTATGTTGTTAGCATGTTTTAACAAACAAGTATCCTGATTTTAAAGAAAGATTGATCTTTAATCCTAAACTAAGATAGGAATTCACATTATTTATAATTTAAAGCAAAGAGAAGCATAGTTTGACTTTCACCGTATATCCTTATACTATTTTAAGGTGGATTTCCTAAAAGTTCTAAGCATAAGTATAGGAGTAGTATTTTGCACCAAGTTAGGTATGATTTCAAGGTCTCATGCCCCAGAACTACGAGCCACCGTAGGTTGATGATTTTCCTATAGTGGGCTAAGATAGTGATCACTAAAGTTAAGGTTCTATTCTGATGGCAAGGGTAGAATATCTCTCCCCAACGTGGGCAAGACGTTGGACTCTATGTTAGCTCACATGGTTTATGTTGGTTAGAAGAAATTTGTTCAGTCTCTTAAAGATCTAAAATCCCTAAGTTTCAAAAGAAATCCCCTATTCTCTTTAAGATAGGAGTATGTGCTTTGGAAGTTATTGTTTTAAAATTACTTTTACTTGTGCTTACAAGTTTTGAGAAACAAGCAGAGCATACAGATTTTAGAACCAAGTGAAATAACTCGCAAGATTTATACTATCTGCCTTATCATTCATGGTTTACAAGATTTATATTCCAAATTTACTCAAGCTATGTAAGCCATTTATGTTAGAATGCATGATTTTTATAAAGATTAATGATATTGTTTACTTATTTCATGCACCCCCCAATATACTCAGTTCATTCCCAAAGTAATGATCCACATATATGTCTATGTGCTACATTATCTCATAATATAGGTTCAGGTGTTCAGTCTCAGCAGCGACAATAATCTCCAAGTACCTTCATCTACACTTCCACAGTTGGTGAGTCCTCATGGTTCGAGGACCTATTTCTCTGATTTTCAGTCTTTGTAGTAGTTTTTTATTAATTACAGTTCAGTTTGAGTCAGTTGAGGGCTTGTCCCAATGATTCTCTAATCCATTAGTAAGTAGAGGCTTGTCGGACTATCAATTGGAGTTTCCAGATTTTCAGTATTTGTTATCCAAATGATGTTTTTCAGTTATTTTAGCCCAGGTTTGATGTGATATGGTGTGATTGCTTAATTCATTTGTCTTAAAGTGAATTCTAGACTTAGTAGCATGCTCAAAGGGTTAGCTTGGGACTTAATGAGTCGTACGATGCTAACCGTAGGCATTTCAGTGACTAATTTTTAGAGCTTCAATCTTCTATTGTTCTTACGATTCATCATCATGAGTCATAGTCTATCTTTATAACTCATGGTCTTCACTCATCATCACTTGAGCCTTAGACTTTAAGGGTTTTAAATAGTAGTCTCATTACAGCTTTTAATTATAAGTCGTAATCAGATCTTACAACTAATGGTCTTCTATTTCTTCATCTCTTAATGTTAGCTTTGGCTTCTACTCTATTTATGACTGATCCTCATGACTCGTAGTGACTCCTTATGAGTCGTGATCATTCCTCACTTAGCTTCTTCATCTTGACATTTGCTACGTTGCTCACGAGTAAGGCAACTAGTCGTATGATGACATGAAGACTTGTAGGAAGTATCATAGTTGATCATACTTCAACATATTCAGAGCTTTTTCTTACATTTTTCATTCCAAGCCACTTCCTTCCTAAATTCCCAGCACTCACGTAACAAACACATCATATCCCTCAAAATAACCAAAGTCCAAGCATAAATTCTTTGTTTTAAGCATCTAGTGTGTCGTGTTTCCACGGTGCATCAACACCCTCAACTTAGAATGCTTGCGTGTCCTCTGGCAAAATAAAAATCAAAGACACAGAAACACGATACTTAAAAAGGAAGATCTTTAGCTACCTTCGACAGTAAACTTTTAACTTTTAGTTCATATCCCATTACTCACCCTCCTATTTTTAACCTTTTCAAGAACCCAACTATGTATTATTGATTTGGTACTCGATGTGACAGAAAGGAATCTGATTATGTCATTTCATTAGAAACTGATAACTAGGCATGAATACAAATTACATTAGTCGAACAGTCTAGCAATCTAACAACACAACCTTTGTACTTTCACAATCAAAGAGGTCTCATTCACTCAGTAGATCAAAAAATTTACTTAGGGATAGTCAACAGATGCAATCACTCATAAAAAAGTTTAGGCTGGTGTACACTAAATGCCATAGGCTTTCCCATATATTATTTTCCTGAGTTTTCGAACAATCAGGATAGGATCACTATAGGACTTTGTTATGCTTTGAATGTAGGTTTAGGTCTGCTATGTTATCTTTTTGGAAATTTTCAATTACAAAGCCTCCTTGACACTACAATTACTTTGGGGTCCACATTCTAACTTTTTCCTTTCACTCTGCCCTTATTTCACCTTTTTTCTTATTTATTCAGGCTGGGTGTAATTTTTTACTCTTTTTGTTCATTTTTCACAATTTTCTTTTTCTAATATTTTTTTTACAATTTTTTTCTTTTTCAACCACACCCAACCTTCTTTTCTATTCACACCCTTTTTCATAGCCCTTTATACTATTCACCCCTATCATAGACATCCTAAACTTAAGGTTATTTACTTGAGTTGAGGTGCATAATTTTCAAGGAATACTAGGGCCAAAATAGGTTCACTGCAGTTTAAATAGGATGATGAATTGGTGTAAATAAAAAAATAGGTATAGTACGGCTCAAACATTGGGATCAAGGTACTAATCTATCCTTTTGTGGTCAATTTTGGGCTAAAGTGGACTAATAACAAAAGATAGACAATGGTCATCTCCAACCCCGACCACCCTAGACCCTAGGTAAGAGAAACCAGGCAATTTTTGGATTCCATACATACTGGGAACTAGGTAGCGCCTCGCACACACGTCATATAGAGTCACATTGCTAGTTACTACTTATCCTGTTATGTAATTGTTTAAGATAGTTGTTCTGTCACTAATTCTAATGCCATTATCAGATTCACAGTCATCCCTAGGTATACACATATCACACAATTAGCAAAATTTTAGAAGGGGTGCAAATTTTTCAATACAGTTTCCTCAATAGCACAATTATTCAAAATATTTCTACTGACTTAAGTACAAATTTTCTTCCAACTTGAGCATCACACAACAAAACAAAAAACAACACTAACATGCAAAATATAAAGTTCACAAAATTTTCAGATTGTGGCCTACGGGTTTCAAAACATGGCAACCATAACATATGGTGACTGTGGTACACCCCTACCCCTAACTAATACCTATGAACTATCCCTAATGAATTTAGCAATGAATCACATGGATTGAGGACATACCTGGGTGCACTAGGCATCGGCTCATACTCTATCATCATAGGGACCCTCAGATTGGGTCTTGCTCTCCTCAGTATTGGTCCTATCAATTGGCAGGACCATTTCCATAACAGTGGCACTGGTTATGGCCAGTTCGATCAATTGTATATCAGGAATTGAGGTTGTTTCACTGCCTCTCTCAACATCCATAGCAGGTTTTAAACTACTGTCACCAGCAACCTGCTCCTGGACCCTCACTTGTTAGACTTTTTCACTCAAGATGATGTCTCATATAGATGTCTCCACATTTTCATCTTTGGTGCTCTTAATTTTTCTTTTCTTATTCTTTTTTTTCTTTTCTCCTTCTTTTCCAACTAGAATACTCTAAATAATTTCAATTTCTACCTCTAACTGGACTTCCACAGGAGTTGGTAAAATTGGTCTTTCATTCAATTCATTAACTAGCTTTTGCAACTCAGCTACCACAACTTTTACCTCCAAAATATCGAGAGTTTGGCCACTTCCTAGCTAACAGTGACTCTCTGCTTAGAACTATCTAATCTTCTCTAGATTTCCCTACTTTCATCTTCCAGTTTGTTTTCTACCCAGGGTTACATGCCCTCCTTCACTAGCCAAAACTTTTTCTCCAAAGTCGGCATCCTTGTTCTAACCTCATTCCACATAGTTTGTGAAATAACCACAAAACCTATTGGAGCTGATCTAGATAAGGATGGGTGTGATGGTGCAGACTATTAGAAAGTAGGGGAATTAGATATAATTACTGCATCAGGTGGCTAAGGCTCAGACTGCACACCTCTAACTGGATTTTTATTTGTCTCATTAAAATCAGCAGCCTCAGAATTCACATCCATACTCCTGAGTATTTCAGCTAATATTGAAGCTCCTTATTTTGCTTGCCTGGTCATGGGTTCACTGCATCTCTAATAAATCCCAAATCAGTGGTTGTATTCATCTCAATATATTGATCAGTATCTGGGAGTTTTGGAAACCCCGCCTCCAAGCAGATATGCATCAAAAAACATGGAAATGCCAGAATTACCTTTTCACCACCCATAGCTCGATCGCATATCTCTCTAGATATAAACTATTCAACATCAAGCTCATAAACTTCCATGATTCCTGCTATTAGTATTCTACGAACTATACTGAGAACATTATCCCCTAGTGGTGGGACATAATCTATGTCGATCCAACGTCCACCATACCTTGGCCTCAAAATTTAGAGTCTACTTTGCAATCTATTAAGAGTTCACTCCTGGGCCACCAACTACCGAACTCGCTTCTTCCATATTTATAGCAATAAGATTAGAAATCCATTTGAATTGCATCATCTTATCTACCAAACCTAGTTGTTCTTTATAATCTTTCTCATCTTATCCATGCAGTACTCAATTCTAATTGTGTTTATTAGAGGTTGAAAATCAGGTTCATCCAGGAATCAAGAAATAGTTCTCAGGGAAATATTCACCTGAACTCCTTGATTGGTTAATGATATGATTGGATCACAACCCTTCCACAAGTTTCCTTGAGGGTATAGAACTCCCGCACTAATAGAGGACTAAATTTTCCAGGTGTTGTAGTCATCCACTGAAATCCATACTGTTTAAATCTATTCGTGAATCCAAGAACCTCAGACATACCTATTATAGTCAATCTTCTTCGTAGGTATATCCCCGTTCTTGGATTTTCTGTGGATGGCTTCACCTCTTACCCACACTATATGTTTCCTACATTCTGGTATACCCCCATTGTTCAATGATGGGCATCAGAGAAGGTTCAATAGATAATTTTAGTTGGGGTGGTGGTGGTGGTTAGACATCAATAGGAGTAAAATTCTGCTCCTCCTCACTTCCATTCTCTGACTCTACCTCATAGGAGCTCAATTCTTCCTCACCTACATCATCATCATCGCCATCCTCAAAAAATAATAGTGAGTGCAATAGAAAAGTAGTTGGATTTTTCATTCTAGGCCCCTTTGGGGGTGTGTCCTCTTTTGTGGCTATTTTCTTTCCCTGAGGTCATTTTTCCCTTAGGTCTACCTTCCCCTTCAGTGGATATTCTATGAGGTCACTACTTGACTCATCAGTTTCCTCATTTCTCGATTGGTAATCAGACTTAGGGGCCAGTTTCTATTTGGTGTTCTTCTTTGGGGTTTTCTCGGATGATGGGTCATATTTAGGAGCCCTGAGTATCTGCTTGCATCAAACCAATTAATGAGTTCTTACGAAAAAGGAAAGAAAAACAAGAAAATTTTGTGTTAGTGTACATGTATTGGACTACTTACGACCAGGGGTATGAGTCGTGACCACTTGGGACGACTCATATGAATGAGTTGTAAGGTAAACAGTCGATGAGTTAGTGTTTACCTAATGAGTTATAAGGTTAGTTTATGACACATTACCAATATTTGTAAATTAATGAGAAATATGTTGCCCCATGCATAAGATACCCCAGTTATTACGGCTTCTGCATATGAGTTGTAGGTATTGATTACGACTCACATGGTTGAGTTATAACAATACAAAAACCCATACTTTTCCAATCCTCCATGTTATCAGTAGTTACGAGTCTTGTGAAGACTCGTTACCTGTCTTTATGAGTCAGTAGGAGCCTCATATCCACTATAACTTAGGGGTTTAGCCTGAGTTGGTTCTAATACTCAATCCCAAAATTATATAACCATAACACACTTCACTACCCCCTACATTCATCCAAAAATATACTTTTAAAGTACAAAATCTGAGTTCACACCCATTTACATTACGAAGCCAAAATTTAAAAAAATAGGGTTTGGTCATGTAAATAAATATTCGACTTACGAAATCCTAAAACCTCAAACCATTTTTGGATTTAACTTAATGCATAAAGCTTTTAAGCATAAGAGCTTACTTGATTTCTTGAGGTTTGGATTCTTGAGTTCAAACACTTTTTATGCCCTAGTTCTTTATGTACTTTTGAATTTTAGGAAGAATCACTTGGTTGATTAATGTTTTAGAGTGAATGCATAGTTCTTAGAGCTTGAAAGTTAACAACAATGGAGAGAGTATTCGTTTTAAAATGTTAGGTGCCCAATTTGGGTGCCCCTCTTTTTTATAAAAGATAATTTGGTTTGGATGACACGTGACCCCTGAGCTGTCAAGTTTGATTACAAGTCATGCATACGACTCATAACCAAAGCTTTTGGGTCTCATACTTCCTTCGTAAAGACTTGGAACCTTACTCGGGTCAAGATTTGTTACGATTCAAGATGACAAGTCATATTAAAAGATTACGACTCATTCGGACAGTCATAAGGACTCAGAAACCAATTACCTAAATACGATCTAAGTTCCAAGTCCTTGCGACTCCTTCTCACTAGTTGTAAGGTTTTGTTATGACTTGTGAAGAGTCCGTATGACTTGATTTCTGAATTTTTGGCTAACTTCTTGAATCTTCAATCATGGACACTGAACACACATATTGCCCTTTAATTCATTAAGTACAAAACATGGTCTCCCACGTAGCGCTTGATTTCACGTCGCGGCATGACGTGCCTAAATTGTATACTTAGCATTCACTAACTATTCTCATGGGGTGCCTCCCATGTAGTGTTTGATTTAACATCACGGTATGACGCAATTGTCTTGGTTGCTCAGACTTCTCCAAGGTCCATTTCAAGAACCACTTTACCTTATTCAGTGTTACCCATGTAATGATTTACCCTTTGCCTAATTTTTTTGAATAGGGCTTCACCATCGCGCTTCAATTCTAAAAAACCATATGGAAACACTCTCACCACAATGAATAGCCCATACCACCTAGACTTCAACTTGCTTGGAAACAAGCGAAGTCTTGAGTTATATAACAATACCTGGTCACCTTGCTCAAATATTCTTTTCTAAATTTTGTAATCGTGATGAAATTTCATATTTTCATTGTAAAGTTCAGAACTCCCATAAGATCGGAGTTGAAATTCATCCAACTCATTCATCTTATCCATTCTTGCCTTTGTTGTATCCTCCCACTCAAAATTCAACTTCTTCAACGCCTATAGTGCTTTACGTTCAAGTTCAACAGGAAAGTGACTTGTCTTTCCATACACCAAATGATATGGAGAAGCACCTATGGGAGTCTTGAAAGTTGTTCGGTAGGCCCTTAATGCATCATCAAACTTTCTCGACCAATCAGTACTATTGGCATTTACAGTGTATGCTAAAATGGACTTTATCTCTCTGTTGAACACCTAAACCTATCCACTAGTCTGCGAATGGTAAGGCGTTTCCACCTTATACTTCACTCTGTACTTCTCAAGCAAACTCTTAAATAGGCGATTATATAAATGTGACCCACCAATACTAATGATTGCGCGTGGTGTGCTAAATTAAGGAAAGATATACTTCTTCAAAAGTTGGTGACACTTCTTCATTTATTATTGGGGAGCTAAACCACTTCCACCCATTTTGACAGATAATCCACCACCACAAGAATGTACTTTATACCAAATAAGTTAACAAAGGGTCCTATGAAGTCCATACCCCATACATCTGACCCGACCCGACCTGGGGTCATATCGTAATGGGTGTCCTAAGTTCGAACGAGACCGTAGACCACTCCTTTTACCTAAACCAACCTCCATCTGCCTGTCTTGAGTTTGCTAAATTTCAAACATATAACAAGATAGCATAGTTGGAAAGGGAGTGACTTTGGGATAAGTTTATTCCTAGACCGACCCGACCAAGCCATCCCATCCGTCAAACTATGCTGAACAAACCAACCGAGCCAAACCAATACCAAATCAAGGGCCATAAATTAGCCCATAACCAAATAGGTTACAAGATATAATATAATTAATCCCAAAATGAAATACGATGGAACAACTACCAATCTAGCCACCCGGTGTCAGCCCCAATACCAAAACTAAGGTTGACTCCAATATCGATCCTACCTATACCAACCCATAGCAGTACCACAAATCCTCAAACCAAAAGTGTAATAAAATCTGATTGGGATATGTCCCCAACCATAGCCAAAACCAAAATCCATAAGTAATCCATAGTATGAAATGACATCCATAAAATAGAGCCTTCGGGAAAGATGGAGCTCATCACATCAATCCAAAGCTGACCCAGAGTGTCCGAATGCTAAGCAAGAGGAGTAGAACGATCGGTTCCTACATCACATGGGGATACTACCGCCTGAAGATGGGTTAACGGGTGAACGCTAGCATGAACTCAAGATAAATATAAAATAATGGCATTTATAAAACCAAGTAAAACCTTCCAGAATGGTTACATATATATATAACCATGTAGGGATAGAGAACTGGTTTTAGCATGCATTTGAAATTAACATGGGCATGTGAATCGTAACCGTCATAAAAACACCCACAGGCTATATAGGTCCAGTGTAACCCCCTGAATGGGCCTCGATGTGTATAGCCGCACAAATAGGATATATCATAAAAGTAGGGGATTCCCATGTACCCATCTCTCTTATGATAGATATATACATGTGTTAGGGGGTTCCCATGTACCCCTAAAATATATGGACACCAAGTCCATTCCTTATGTCGGTAAACATGAGTTTTCGGTGTTTGTCTTTTGGACTCACTTTCACGATTAGCTATCACACCCCCACCATTATTTCCCAACTAAAATCAATACCAAGAAACCAAACTATTGACAATTTACTAACCAAGGCTATTAAATAGTTGTATCGGCATACCGACTATAACTTGCAAGTTTGTCCTTAGCCAAACCTTTTAGTGATCAAGGGATTCCTATGTACCCATAGATCACATTATCCAATTTACTTGAGGGATTCCCATGTACCCCACAAGTAGGTTTACTAAGCCAAACCATTCCTTTAAACTATTTCAAAACCATTTAAGTCATTTGGGGTTCCATTACAAAGTTTAAACCATATATAAGTTCCATTGAAAATCCAAGAATATAGTGAAAACATTGTTATAGGCATTTTGTCAAACACATTGGGGGCATAGTATTTCCAAAACTAATTCAATTATCAATAACCATTCCCATTCAATCCAATTATCCAAAACCACCATTAAAGCATATAAAATCATACTTAAAGCATAGGGAAACCATAACCAAGAATTTATAAATAAAACCCCCAAATCATATTTGAAAACCCAAACCATACAAAATTCAAACCATCAAAACATTGTATAAAACCATGCCTTTAGTTAGAACTAACAATGACAGAAGAGGACATGCCTTAAACCAAGATAATAATGGGGAGAAATCACCAAGACAAGCCCCAAATCAATCCCTAAAATAAAACCCTATCTTTCTTTTCCCAAGAACTCTAGAGAGGATTTAATAGTGTTTTATAAGTGTTTAAGAATAGTATACTAGGGAAAATAACCTTTTAATAGGAATATGAGTCATGGGCCCTTATTAGGATAAGTTGGAAAATGTCCAGATTGCCCTTACATAACCTGTATTAAATTCCCATCATAGAGTACGACTGACCCTTATGAGTCGTACCGAACCTATAGGAGTGGTACCCGCCTCTCATAACCTAGGCCTTCCCCTTGGACCATTCATTGTCCAAGGTACGACACGCCTAAACTCAACTCATATTAAAGTGTACGACTGGTACCCATAAACCATATCCCTAGTTGAATTAAATCCTAAGAGAATTGAACACTGTCCCTCATACGAGTCTATGATATGACTCGAACCCTAGTTTACGGCTTATAGTGAGCCACTTGTACTCAGATCTAACCTAAGTCACTAAGTCTAATGTTAAGTGAATGAACCAAACAACACATATACACTAATACAACTCGTACCCCATAGTCGTACCCATTACAGTAACCAAAATCCATCCCACCAACCAACACTGGTCAAAATACAACTAGATAATACCAACCATACCCTAGTGTATGACTCATACCCCATAGTCGTATCATGACCAGAAGCTAAAAATCCATCAAATTTTTTAAGGGTCAAAACCTAGGGTATTATACCATCTAACAACTCCAATTCTAAGATAGGGGTTATAGAAAGTTCATGGAGACTTGAGATATTGCCTTGACGCTGGCATTGATCATAGGATGATGCAAAGTCATGAGCAACCCTATATATTATAGGCCAATAGTACCTACATTATGAGATCTTGTGGGTTGTACTGGTTCTTTCATGGTAACCCCCAACTAGTGGGGAATGACAAGCCTCAAGGATGCTCATCATCTCCACTTCAGGGATGCATCTACCAATAACCCCATATGCACAGATTTGGAATAAGTAAGGTTCATCCCAAAAAAACTTTCTAGCCTTAAGCATAAATATCTTTCTCTGTTAGAAAGACAAACATTTTGGGACTAGATCACTTACTATATAATTTACATAGTCAGCAAACCATGGAATTAGATCTTGAGAAGCAGCCAACACCTGCTCATGACTCTTTGTATTGCTTCCTCTTCAAGTATAGACAAGTGATCTACCACTTGATTCTCAGTGCCTTTTCTGTCCTTGACCTTGAAATCAAAATTTTGCAGAAAAATAACCCACCTAGTCAATCTAGGCTAAGCATCCTTTTCCAATAGCAAGTACCTCAATAATGAATGATTAGTGTGCACTACTATGTTTATCCCAATTAGATAAGACCAAAATTTCTCAAAATCAAAAATCACTGCTAACAATTCTTGTTCCATGACTGTGTAGTTCTTTTGAGCAAGGTTTAATGCCTTGCTGGCATAGTAGAAGTGATGAAGGATATTTTCTCTTCTTTGTGACAGCACCTAAAGCCACTCCACTTACATCAGACATGATCTTAAATAGAAAGGACCAATTAGGAGACACGATGATAGAAGCCATCTTTAACTTCTCTTTTAGGTAATTAAAACCCTTCAAGCATGTTTCACCAAAATCAAATTTTATCTCTTTCTCAAGAAGCTTGCAAAGAGGGTTGGAAATATTTGAGAAATCCTTGATGAATCGCCTATAAAAACCCGTAAGTCCAAAAAAAACTCTGACTATCCTTCACAGAAATTGGTGGAGATAATTTATCGATCACTTCAGTTTTAGCTCTGTCTACCTTTATACGCCATTATGAAATCTTATGCCCAAGCACAAAACCTTCTTTAACCATGAAATGACATTTTTCCTAATTAAGTACCAAGTTGCATTCCTCACATCTACAAAGACCGTTTGCCAAGTGAACTAGACAGTCATCAAAAGAATTGCAAGCTACCAAAAAATCATCCATAAATACTTTGATGGTGTCTTCCACCATTTCATAGAAGATTGAGATCATACATCTCTGAAATCTGGTTAGAGCATTACATAACCCAAATGGAATATGCCTGGATTCAAAGGTCCCATAAGGACAAGTGAAGGTCATCTTCTCTTGTCTTCGAGTGCAATAGTGATATGGTTATATCCCAAATAAACATTTAGAAAACAATATCACCCACTTTCTGCAAGTCTGTCAAGTATCTGGCCCATAAAGGGAATGGGGTAGTGGTCCTTCTAGGTCCATGTATTTAGTTTTCTATAATCCATGCACACTTTCCATCCCATGACTAGCCTCATTGGCACTAGCTCATTCTTCTTATTAGGCACAAAAGTAATACTACCCTTCTTCGGAACACATTATACCAGACTGACCCACTTGGTATTAGCCATGGGATACACTACACCAGTATCTAACCATTTGTTTATTTCTTTCTTCACCGCCTGTTGTATAAGATCATTAAGTAGAAGTTGATATTCTATACTTGGAACATAATCCGGTTCAAGTTGGATTTTGTCACTACAAAGACTAGGAGAAATACCCATAATATCTATAATGGACCAACCAATGGCCCTCTTGAATCCCTGTAGCACTGATAATAAAGCTTTCACTTTTGTCTGCATCGAGTCAGTTGTAATGATTACCAATAAAGTGTTTTCAACCCCTAAAAATGCATATATCAAATAAGAATGGAGAGCCTTCAAATCTAAAACTCATAGCTCCTCAATATATGGACGAGTAAGTAGAGTGGTTCTAATTTTTAGATCCAGATCAAGCTTTTTTGGTGCAAAACTATAAGAACCATTCCTGTAAAGTGCACATACCATATCTTAACAATAATCAATACCATCATTGTCAAAGTTCATAATCATTGTTGCTAAGGATTTAAGACCCAGCCTTTCTTTAAAAGGAACAGTCATTGTACCCATATCTACATCATCAATCGTGTCTATCACGGACACAACTCTCATATCATCTAGTTGTCATATTGACTGGCATACATTAAAGATTACCCATTGAGTCTAACCTTATCTATCCTAATTCCATATCAACCAATGCCCTACCCATAGCTAGTACGGATATGGCAAAGATGATAGGAACTTAGAAGTCCACCTCATAATCAAGTATTATAAAATTGGCTGGAGAGATAAAATATGCCACATTTACCAATACATCACATAGAATACCAACTGGTTTCTTCACCGTTGGGTCATCCATCAACAATCTCATCGATGTTCGTCTGGGTTCTCCTAATCCCAACTCTATTAATACAACTAGTGGCATAAGATTAATGCTTACCCCCAGATCACGTAATAGCCAAGTGAAGTTGAAACAAATAATAGTGTATGGAATGGTGAAGGATCTGGGGTCTTCCTTCTTCTCTACTAATGATCTAAAGAAAACAACACTACAATAATGAACATTATCTGCAATCTCATAGCTCACAGTCCGCTTTTTAGTGACCAGATCTTTCATGAATTTTGCATAGCATGGAATTTGTTCCAATGCCTTTACTATATAATGTTTACAGACAACTTCTTCGACATAGATAAAAACTTCTAATATTTTCTCTCCTCCTACTTCTTTTTCAATCTCTGAGGATAAGGTGGTCGAGGTCTTAGAATGGTTTTAAGAATAGGATCCTCAACGTTACCTTTACCTTTGTCATCCATACTATTTCCCTTAACATTGAGTTACTTCTCTTTTTCTATATCAGGTGCTCCATCAATAGCAATAGGATCAACATCATTCTTTGGCTCATTCAAAGTGGACATGGGCAAATCTATAGTGGTTTTGCCACTCCAAGTAGTAATTGCTTGGCAATGACTATCATTCTTCGGGTTTTTCACTGTACTAGTACAAAGAGTGCTAGGCTACCTTTGATTCAACATGGCCGATAGCTGGCTGAACTACTACTCCAGTTGTTTGATCACAGTGGCATGCAACTCAACCTTCTAATTCTTCCCTGATAGATCTGCCTTAACTGCTTATAATAGATCTCTTGAATTTCTTAGCCTTTTACTAATTTTGACAGCAATGCTTTAATTTTAGATTCTATATCTCAGCTACCTGGTGGGACATATATGTCACTCTTCTCTATCTTTGTGCCTCAAATCACCATATCATTCTCTGGTTCTGTCTTAATACCTATCACCATAATAGTTCTAACCTTTATTTTCTTTCCCTTTGGCTCAAAAACCTGTCACTTCACTATCCAAATATTATGCTTCCTCATTTATGTTAGACTCATACATTTAAGAAGTAGATCCCTGTGCCCACACTATATTTACTTTTCCAGCCATCATTGCTATAAATGTTTTTACAAGTATCCCAATATTAGTTTTGAGTTGTGCAACTTCTTTTGATATCGTATAATTATTAGCTTTGTAGTCACTTGTATCCCCAATAGTGTATGTACCAGCTCCTCTATCAACCTCCTGAGTATGCCATCCTTGGTTAGTGATAGAATTCTCATCTAAAATCTCTTTGGCCATCTCATAATGTAGATGATAAGTGCACCTCCAGATATTGTGTTTTTCATTTCCCTAGAGCTAACATTCAAGGATCTATAGAATATATTCAACAAATTTGATCCTGGAATTCTGTGATGAGGTACCATGATCAATTTCTTTTTTGAACACGCTTCATACATAGACTCTGTAAGTAACTGAATAAAATTATAGATCTCATCTTTCAGCTATAGCATCCTAGAAGGAGGGAAAAATAAATTCAAAAACTGTAGGTGTGGCTTATGCCAAGTCATGAGTGAGCCTCTACGATGTTCTTCAAGCCATAATGATTCTTCACCAGTTAGTGAAAAAGGGATAATCATAATATCAATGCTTCCTGATCAACCTCTAGAATGGTATATGAAGTACATATCCTAGTGAAATTGTCTAAGTGCATTTTTACATCATCTGTTGTTGCCCCTGAGTAGACACCCTTACAATTTAGCAACTAAATCATTACACCAGTAATATCAAACTTCATATTCAGTGGTAACGCAGGTGGAACAATGGCTCTAATCTCAGCAAGCTCTAAAAACCCATGTATTTATCCTTATCATATGGTGGTTGAAACTGATATGGTATAAATTGAGCTCTACCACCCCTAGATCTCTCTTAACCACCATTGATGGCTATACATGGATCAACCATAGGTTTTGGCTTGGCTAGTTATTCTTCTCAGCAAACCTGGCTTCCTCAGCTACTCGTCTCTCTTAAGCTGCCTTTGCTAAAAATTGCTATATCTATTTATCTGTAATATGTTATGGATCAGCAGGTAGGGGAGGAGTTATAATATAAGGGTGTCAAACCTCAGTAGGAATAACATAACAAACTTATTTTGCCATTCTTCGCGGTGTTTGTAGAATTCTTTTAGGCTCTGGATCCAATGGGAGTAAGGGATTACTTCTACTCCTAGTTTTTTGGCATACACTTGCGTATACCAAATAAAAAACAAAAAATAAAACCCGCAAACTTCACCAACTTCAATCAATAATTCACACCATCTTCCCCGACAATAACGCCAAAATTTGATGTCACCCAAAACTAACCACCAAAGAAGTATGATGCGGTCTATGTCATATATAGTAGGGTTTGAACCCACAGGGAAAACATTGAATAGTATCTCAAACTTGAAAAAATTCATGAGCAATGCAGAAAAGTAAATGGGGGAATTTAAAATCTAAAGTAAGAAGTAACATAACATGAATGCTCAAGTGTGTAAACAATAGAAGACGAACACTAGGACTATGTTCCCTCTGGAGTCTCAACTACGTAAGATTCTCATACTCAATCCACCTACCCTCCATCTCTATATGCTAAGTTGACAAGCTATGTATTATTAATCATCTTCTAA
The DNA here is from genome assembly GCF_002878395.1 of Capsicum annuum. Lineage (NCBI taxonomy): Eukaryota > Viridiplantae > Streptophyta > Magnoliopsida > Solanales > Solanaceae > Capsicum > Capsicum annuum. The sequence goes on along the minus strand of NC_061116.1, from coordinate 80,896,683 downwards.
ACATATTGATAGATTTCACCCTTTACCTTGTGAGTCTCATGGTGTTGCCTTGTTGTCCCTTTTCTTTAACCTTAGTCTCAACTCTCACCTTTGTTTCCTAATCTTGAACTCCCTTGTAAGGAAGTTCTTGAATACAAGCAGTTCCCAAGCCTCTGCATCAACTTGGGTTGAGTAAATACAAAGAAGATTTCAATACATGCAACAACTATAGAATAGATGAATCTCCTACTTCCCTTTCATAGCTCATCCGCCAGGGTTCCCACAACCCTAGACAAGGAAATAGCCACTCATATTCATGCAAAAATCCATGATGTCAACAAATAACACATGTAATTAATTGCACAATAATGAAAGAGAGAAAATCCAAAGTCTCTAATTGAATAAAACCCAAATCTCAAGAACAAAATCTTAATGATCAAAGCATACTAAAAATATCAAAAGTAAAGTAAAAATGCATAACCTAATAAAGGAATAACCCTAAGGTATTTGTATTATCTCAAAACAATCAAAAATCCTAATAAAAATGGAATAGCAAAAGTAAATTGGTACTTGTTACAACTCGTATGGTCTACTCGCAAGGTCTCCTTGCAATTTGTATGATGCAAATCTTTACAACTCCAGTGAATGATCTTTAGATCTTCAAGATTTTGTTGTCCTTATGATTCATCACCATGATTCGTAGTTATTCTTTACGACTCATGGTATTCACTCGTTATCACTTGAGACTTAGAATATTAGGGTTTTGAACATTGGTCTCTTTATGGCTTCTCATTATGAGTCGTAGTTAGATATTATGACTCGTAGTCATCTATGACTTTCCTCTGAATGTTAGCTTTGGCTTCTGTTCTCCTTATGATTGCCCCTCATGACTCATAGTGACTCCTTACGAGTCGTGATCATTCTTCACTTAGCTTCTTTACCTTGACTTTTGCTATTATTATTTTCATGAGTAAGGCTACGAGTTATATGATGACTTGACGAATTGCAAGCAGACTAGTAAACTGATCAGACTTAAACATATGAAGAGTTTTTTCTTCCATTTTTCATTCCAAGCCACTTCCTTCCTAAATTCCCTACAATCAAGAAACAAACACATCATATCCCTCAGAATAACCTAAGTCGAATAACCTAAGTCCAAGCATAAATTCTTTGTTTTAAGCATCTAATATACTGTGTTTCCATGGTGCATCAATGACACAAAGTTCCTTATCCTCAAATTGACAACTCAGAATCTGCTCAAATAAGGCAGACCTCACCGCAATGCTAGCAAGAATCCTCCTGAGGTCTGAAATGTATAGTCACATAATGAAATCGGCTAAGGACTGAATGTCTATCACCAACGGCCTTTGAGAAAATAAGATAGAAGATAAGCTATCCAAACTCATCGTACTCTAGATCAAGGAATCCTCCACCATGTTTTCCTTTCCTAGATGACATAAAATAAAGTTCATAATCCTTTTGCAACTCCATCCATCCATGTTGTCTAGAATTAAGCTCTTTTTAGTTCATAAGATAAAGAAGACTATGATGATCGATGTAGATCCCACAATGTATGCCATATAAATAATGCCTCAAAATTTTATGCATTAAAACTACCACCGCCACTCCAGATCATGAGTGGGGTAATTTCATTCCTGCACCTTCAACTGCCTCATCACATAAGTAATAACTTGACCATACTACATTAACACACAACCCAAACCAACATCGAAATTGTCACAATAAATAGTGAACCCCTCACCCTTAATAGGAAAAGGCAATACTAGGAGATAAATTGATAAAACCCTTGAGCTTCCAAAATCACGAATCACACTCCTCAGATCACTGGAAACAAACCTCTTTTTGGGTCAATCTGGTCATTGGAATTGCAATGGTAGCAAAACCCTAAATAAACTGCTACAAACCTTAAGTGGAGATATAGTCCTTTCCCAATCACGATTAGCCTCAATATTTGTTGGGTGCATTATAATCCCATCCGTAGACACCACATGTCCAAGGGTTGTCACTGACTCGAGCCAAAACTCACACTTTGAGAATTTGGCAAAAAGTCTATGATATCTCAAAGTTTGGAGCATAATCCTAAAATGTTGCATATGCTCCTGCATACTCCTCTAATACATAAGAATGTTGTCAATGAACACATTTATAATGGAGTCCAAATAGGGTTTGAACACGTAGTTCATCAAATTCATGAACACAATTGGGCATTGGTTAACCCAAAAGATATCATCAGGAACTCATGATGACCATAACAAGTCCTGAAGGTCATCTTTTGGATGTCCTCGGCCTAAATTCTAAAATGATATGACATAAACCAAACCAGGGCCTAGTAGAAATTGGCATTCCAAGTCCAACCATGATTGGACACCACTCCCGTTACCCAACCCAACCAACCTACGCATATCGTAAGTCAAATAATTCTGACCATATAACAAAATAGCACATAAATGTAACCTAGGACTCTGGGATAGGTCTATAACTGTGAAAAACCCAAACAATTCCAATCCCCCATTAACTAATCCAATAACTGAAACAAACCGATATAATAACCAAGTTCTTATCTATTACATATCATAAAAGGATGGAAAATCATAAATTCAGTCAAATGGTATCAGACCTAATACCAATGCCAATACTAAGGTTGACACTAATACTGACACCGCCCATTCCAACCTATAGTAGTTATACAAAGCCTCCAACCAAAAGAAAAACAATATCCAATTGGGGAATTCCCCCAATGATAACCAAAACCAATATCCATAAAATGACCAAAAGTATTAAAGACATCCAATATGAAATGGAGCCTTCCATAATATGGAGGTTCATCACTTCAATCTAATAGCTGATCCTAAATTCGATAACTAAGTAAGAGAAGTAGAAAAATTAGTTTTTACATCACGTAGGGATACAGCCGCCCGAAGATAGGTTAGTGAGTGAATGCTAGCATGAACTCAGGATAAGATAAAATAATGTCATCCACTAAAACCAAGAAAGCCAACCATATGCACAAAAACCATACATATATATATATCCATGTCGGGAAAAAAAGTTGGGTTTAACATGCCTTTAAAAATATTAACTTAGATGTGTGTAGCTTAAACATCCTAGAACAACCCATGGGCTATATGGGTCAAGTGTAACCCCTTGAACGGGCCCCGATGCATGTAGCCGCACCAACTAAAGATACCATAAGAGTAGGGGATTACTGAGTATTCTTTGCTCTCCATGATACATATGTACAGTGTACTTAGAGGATTCCCATGTACCTCATAGTATCATATATAGTCACTATGACCAACCCTCATGTCGGCAAACATGAGTTTCTAGTATTCATCCATTGGACTCGCACCTTTATGTTTATCTATAACTCTCCACTATTATTCCCCAATTAAAACTGTTACAATCCAACCAAACCATTTTTTCATTATTATTAACCAAGGCTATAAGTAGTGGTATCTTCATACCAACTATAGCTTGCAAGCAATGTTCTTAGCCAACCTTTTAATTAAAGGGACTTCCTTGTACCCATAGATTACATTATATAGTTAAATTGGGAGAATCCCGTATCCCCGACAAGATTTCCATCATTAAGTTTTCTTGGGGGAATCCTATGTACCCCATAAGTTGTTCATTATCATGTATACTTTCGGGATTCTATTGTAGCCCACAAGAAAGTTTAATTAACCATAACCATGACCACTAGACCTTACCATTTAACCATTCCAAACTATTTATACCATTTCATATTTCATTACCAAACCATATCATGCAATAGTACCATTAAAAGTCCAATGATATAATAAAAGCATTCTCATAGGCATTTTATCAAATATATTAGGGACATAGTTTTTCCAAAACCAATTCCAATTACCAATTAACCATTCCCATGCAACCAATTATCTAAACCACCATTAAAGCAAGTAAAAACACAATTAAAATATGGAAAAACCCATAACCAAGCATTTAATACCAAAACCCCCAACATATAGTTTAAAACCCCAAAACTATGCAATAATCATGCTATGAAAACATTACATAAAACATGACTTTAGTTGGAACTAACAATGAGGGAGGAGTACATGCCTTAGATTACAAATATGATGGAGAGAAATCACTTGTACAATCCCTAAATTAATCCTCTAGATAAACCCTAGCCTTTCTTTACCCAAGAGCCTTAGAGAGAGTTTTTGAGTGTCTAAGATTAGAATAATAGGATAAATAAAGTCCCTATAGTGATATAAGACATGGGTCCTTAAGAGGTTAAGTGGCAAAATATCCAGATTACCCCAACTTAAACTGTTTAAAATTCCAATAAGAAGATACTACTACCCCATACCAGTCATACCCTTTGATATAAGTGGTACCCACTACTCGTACCCCATCCCCCCTTGGACCCAACACTATGCAACATATGACTTACCCAAATCAAGTTTTACCTAACTATACGATTAGTACCTCTAAATCGTATCCCTAGCAGAATAGAATCAAAAAAAGTTTGAACACTATCTACCATATGAGTTAATGGTATGACGCATACCCTAACTTATGATTCATTGTGAGCCACTCGTACTCAGATCCAAGTTATGCTACTAAGTCTTAGATTAAGTGAATAAAAAACCAAACCATATGATTCGTCACTAACCATATGACTCATACCCACCCAAGTCATATCCATTACAGAAACTAATCCAACCTACCAACCAATACTGGTTAGCATACAGAAAAGAGAATACCAATTGTACCCCATTCTATTATTGGTACCTACAAGTTCTATGATGTCCAAAATCAAAAAATCCAGGAAATTTTCTAAGGGTCCAAACTTAGGGGTTTCAGTCTCCCCCACTCAGACATTCATCCCTAAATGATTTATAAGGTAGGTCAACACAAGTATGATTCATTTTAACTATCAAACATTAATCCAACCTTTAACCAAGTTAGAAAATAAAGATATGATCAAGAACACATACATTCCACATGAATATCTAGAGCAGAAAATAAATGTGAATATTTGGACTTCATAACTGCTTCTGCTTCCCATGTATCCTCTTCCACCTTGTGGTTCCTCCATAGAACTATAACCATGGTCACATCCTTGGTATATAACTGATGAACCTACCTATCCAATATATTAATTTAGACCTCTTCATAAGATAAAGACTCTGAGATATCCAATCCTTCACCACTGAAGAAGGATCACCAAGACACTTTCTAAACATAGAGACATGAAATACTGGATGAATGGATCTCAAACTTAAAGGTAACTGTAATTCATACGCCAAGTTACCAACCCTCCATAAAACTACATAAGTACCAATATACAAGGGACTAAGCTTTCCTTTTTTACCAAACCGCATAACTCTCTTCATAGGAGATAACCTTAGGAAAACCTTATCCCCAACCTCAAATGAAACACCTAGGTTTTGAACCATAATAATAAATTATGCATTGGGTGCCTATGAGTCGGGTACAACTAGGGGCATGAGTTGTACCCTTTGGATATAAGTTCTATACTATTTCCCTTACTCTCTCACATCTTAAGGAGTATGGTTAGGGTTATTCACTATCCTAGGTATAATTGACCCCCTCCTCAATCATAACAAAGGGTATAAGTTTTACTAAGTGAGTCATATCGAGTTTGAACTTGAACTTTGAGTGGACTATTTTTATACTGTTGAAGCATATGAGTTAAGGATTGAGTCATACCCTTTGGATATGACTCAAGGGTATGTGGCCATACCCTTAATAGTGTAGGTGACCTAAGAGAAGCCTAGGGTACAAGTTAGTTTACCACTTATACCCTAGGGTACGGTTCTCCTAGTGAGTCATACCACTAGACAGGTCTATTTTCTTGTTTTTAACTAAAGGCCTTGTAGTTATTTTCTATACTATAAATCCTAAGTTACTTCACTATAAGTGTATATGGCCTCCTTAAACATATTTTTGAGGGGATAAAACATCCAAAACACTCTCTCAAACTCATCTTTGAAGGATTAGAGGCTAGGGTTTCAAGGGTGATCTTCAAGAGGCACAGTAAAGTTAAGACTCTTGGTGAATCAAGTTGTCTAAGGCATGTAAATCTTTCCCTTATTAAGTAACTCTAAATCCATGTATTTTAAACTTGGATTAGTAAGTGTACATGGTAATTTTGAAATCAAATAAAAAGGGTTTTGTTGCCTAATGATGAATAATGTTGAATCTTGCTTAGACTTGTGTTTATACATGTTATTTATGATGATTTTCATATGTAGGTGCTTTTTGTATGTTTCTTAACATGAGGGTCTTGAGTATTGATGTTTCGGCTTTCAACGGAATATTTTGCATTATTTTTTTGAGAAAGTTGTATGTTTTCAAGCAACTAAGGTTGCGTTTAATGCTGGTTTTTAATGTTTTAGGGTAAGGATCTAGCTAAAGAAAAAGTCTAAGAGAAGTGGTAGAATAACACTTCTGACAGTCAAAACAGTGGACCATCAGTCTTGCAACGGATCCTTAACTTGACCGTCAAGCCTAAACAGAACCCAAGACTTTAGGCCTTGCAGTGAAGGACCAAATGATGGACTGTCAATCTTGTGATGGACCGCCAATTTAGCCATCAGTGTCATCCAGAACTAGGCTCCTTGAAGGAATCAGCGGTGAACCAAGTGGTGGACCATCAATCTTACGACGGACCACCAAGTTGGCCAACAAAGTTCATCTAGAACCTAAACCCCTAAAGTACTTAGTGACAGACCAAATGGTAGACCATCAGTCTTACAATGAACCACTAATTTGTCCATCAGTCTTATCCAGAAAGTGACCTACCCTGATCAGCAGCGACGGGCCAAATAATGGACCGTCAACTTTGTAACGAACCACCAATTTAGCCGTCACTTTGGACTCGATTCTTATGATTTTGAATTTTAAATCCTTTTAGCTGGGAACATATAAATATTAATTATTAGGGTTTAGTAGGCATCTTGTGTCTTCAGTTGCATACTTTCTCTTCTATTGAGAGTTTTGCACTACTTTTCATTGATATTTGAATCTAGAGATTGGGAGGTGATTATTAGTTTTTCATATTTTCCATCAAATATTAAGTAGAACAATATTGTAACTGTTGTAAGTACTTTTTTGAAGTTATTTATGAACATCAATATAACTTTGTTTTCTAACATGGAGATGAGTAGCTAAATTCCTATAACTAGGGTTATGGGAGCCTTGATGTAGAGAACTATTTTAGATTTGTGAATGGGTTTTTCTTTTAACATCTATTAAAATTGCATGAATCTTTCTTCATTTTAATGACATCTCTTAGTTGCAAACTTGAGAAGTGAGCCAATGAACTCCACTTGTCTGACAAGAAAGTGGATGTTGGGAAAAAAAGTAATTCACAAGAGCTTCATAGGTTTACCCTTTTCGTTAATGGGTTGATACCTTAGTAAGATCAACCCTTATAGGAGTGTTATTGAATAATGCATGAATCCTTTATGTTTGAGAGAAGTAAAGGGTGAAATCCTAATTAGGTTGAGAAACACATGGGTAATCTTTAGAATTGAATAAGTCTTGCAATTGGATACATAAGTTAGAATTCGAACACAAACTCACAACCCTAGTTGTTTTAACATCTTGGTGAGCATAACTCTAGTTAATTTATTCTCATTGGAACTACATCTACACTTACCCTCAGTATCTGGGCTTTTGTGGAACATCAATGCAAAAAAACACCGTTAACATTTCCAAACCCCCTTTATTTCGAAGCCTTAGATCAACAATCTAATAATAGTCATAATAGTTAGTGAACATGGTATTCCCTGTGGGATTCGACACCCAACCCTATTGGGTTCTATATTTGACAGTAACCACTTACTCTCTCGTAAGAGAGTTGTAATTTGGGCGTATCAAGTAACACTAACCTTGATGAATTTTACCATGAAAATAGCCTTGTTAAAGGTATGTACATAAAGTGTTTGTGAAAATGCCTAAGTGAATTGTCTAGTCATATGTGGTGATATGTTGAACTAGGGCAATGTCCCAATAAGTATAAATGATTAGTAAATAATGTTGTAAAGGTATTGTAAGCCACATATTATGTAATGATGACCTTGTTGAGTTAATGAATAATAAAGGGTTGAAGTCCCACAATATTAAAATGAACTTGAATTATGTGTTGAGCTAAAGTGCGGTGAGGATGTGGTATATAATTGTTAATGAAATATGAATAGTCTGTAAGGGTCTTGATGACCATAAATTAAATTGTATGATAAATTGAATAAAGTCAATGGCCTATTAAAATGGTTGAGCAATGAAGGATCTAATAAGGACCATGGGGTCATGTATAGTGTTGAATTAGTTAAATGGTTAAAGTACATAAGTGTTTTAAGGAATGGATATTGAAACATGGGCAAAGAATTAAAGTCTCAGTGACAACTAATGATAGTTATGATGGCTTGAGGTTGAAGTCCATTGCCTTATAAAATGGCTCGAGGTTGAAGTCCCTTGTCTTACAAAATGGCTCGAGGTTGAAGTCCCTTGCCTTACAAAATGGCTTAAGGTTGGAGTCCCTTTCCCAATGAAATTTTTTAAGGTTAAAGTCTCTTTATTAAAGAGATATCTTGAGTATAATGTACCTTGCTAAATAAAATATCTTACAGTTAAAGTCCCTTTACATAATGTTGGAGTCCCTTGCCTAGATGAATGTTTGTATGGTTAGAGTCCCTTATTTGTATGATTGGGTATATGGTTAAATTCCTTGGTTAATGAAAGTGTGAATATTGTTAAATTCCAATGCATAATGAGAAATGCTTAAATCTATAAGTATGAAGGGTCAGAGTCCCCTACTTTATGTCTAATGAATGAATATTCAAGAATTTGTTAAGCCTTGATTTCATGACTTGCATGTGATATACCTTTATGTAAGGGTGAGTGTATGAATATAATTGAATATGATATATTGACTTGTTATTGAATGATGATGTTATTATATTCTTATCCTTGAGTTACATGCTATCTCTCCAACTGCTAACCATCTCTAGATGCTATATCCCCATGCGATATAAGGGACAAAGCATCATCTTCTCTTCTTGTGTAGTGATTAGGTGATCAAAGCATTTCATGCATTGACTTGGGAGTGGTGAGCTTTCTTACTTCAGAAGATATTCCTTCTTCGTCGCCTATATTTAGACTTAGTCTCATTTTGACTTATTTTGACTATTGTCGAGGGCTTTTCCTAACATATTAATTTCTAAATATCGATTTGTATAGAGATATGGTGGATGACTGTAGACTTGGATATATTGGTTAGTTTAATGAATTTAATGAAGTGTTTAGACATTATTAATTTATGATTTTTGGTAATGTTTTTTATTTTTATCATATGTTTGGGATTCATCCGACCCCTGGTGGTTTATACTGCTAATTAGGTTAAGTTATCGAGATGACCTCTGGTTCATATGGACTTGAGGTTCCCATATGATATGGCAAAATTTTGGGGTGTCTAAAGTTAGTATCAGAGCCTAGGTTCATGGTAAATTGGGTGTCCACAATACTATGATGAGTAGAGTCTCTTTTATGGGCGTGAAGCATGCCACACTTATAAAAAAGGGGCTATGCAATATTTTAGGAAATATTCCCCTTTCATCTATTTCAATCTCAAGCTATAGGGTCTAAGGTCTTAGATTTCTCTAATTTCTATTTGTTATCTTTCAAATCATGTCTCTAAGAAGATCTGAGGTTCAGGCAAACACTTTTGCCCCAGGTGAGGGCCCTATGGATGAACTCATCCAACTTTTAGAGTTTAGACCCAATCTAGGGATGGGGTATTTGACCATCTTCATGGGGTTCCACTTATCCCTACCAACCCAAACTATGAGAGTGACCCTTCTATTCCGTCACCTCAAAGAGATACTACTAATGCCAAGTTTTATCGATCTATCAACCTCTTAACTCAATTGGTAGCCTATCAATTAGAGAGTGGTGCTCCAGTTACCATTTCTTATGAGGCCACAAAAATTGGCCAATTTATTAGATTAAGTCCTCCTATGTTCTCTAATACAAAGGTTGAGAAAGATCCTTATGGCTTTATTGATAAAATAAAGATGATCTTACAAACCATGCATGATTTGGAGATTGAGACTGTTGAGTTTTCTTCCTACCAATTAAAATAAATAGCAATCCAATGGTACAAAGGGTGGGAGTTTTCTAGAGTTGTTGATTCTAGTCCTGCCATGTGGGTGGATTTCTCTGAGGATTTCTTAGACTGCTTTTTTTCTCAAGAGTTAAGGGAAGCAAAAGCAGAAGAGTTTATGAACTTGAAGCAAGTGAGGAGTCTGTACAAGAGTATGCCTTGAAATTCCATCAATTGTCAAGGTATGTTCCTGAGATGGTCTCTAGCATAAGGGCTAGGATGCATAAGTTTATCTCGGGATTATCCCGTAATTTATTCCTTGAGCATAAGGGAGACTTGTTGATTGAAAATATTTATATCTCTAGGCTGATAGTGTCTATATAACAAGTGGAAAAAGACAAAACAAAGTAAGTTGAGCTTAGTGAGAGGCAAGGAAGGAAATTTAGGCCTTCAGAGTATAATAGTGGAGAGGGTGACAAGTGGCTATGAAAGAATTGGGGGAGTTTGATTTCCTTCTACTTGACTAGTGGTCGCTCTCCTTACCCAAAGTTCTTAGGTGATCATCGGTCTCAGTTTAGTGGTGGGTTCTCATAACAGGGTGCCCAACTCTAGGATAGTGGTGCCTAGTCAGCTCTACCCTACCCTCCTTGTAGATTTTGTAGTTAGAGTCATCATGGTTAGTGTGAGAAGGGGAGAAACATATGTCTTAGTTATGGTCAAATTGGGCGCATATAGCGTTAGTGCCCCTCTGTAGAAGATTCTTGGGCCAATATGACTCCTATTGCTATTCTATCTACTCCAGCACCAAATGGTGCTATATCTACCTCTGCTTCTACTTCTGGCACCGATGGTTTCCAAAATCACTTGTATGTGCTTGCTACTTGCCAGGATTCTGAGATATCTCCCAATATTATCATGGGTATGTTGAAACTTTTATCCCGTGATGTGTATTATTTGCTTGATCCAGGGTCTACTCTTTATTATGTGACCCCATATATGGCTATACATCTTGATTGTGGTCTCAAGAGTCTACCGGTTCTTTTTTCTATTTCTACCCTAGTAAGAGACTCTGCGATTTCTAGAAGGGTCTATAGGGGGTGTGTGGTATCTGTTTGTTATAGAGATACTCTTGTAGATTTGATGGAGTTGGACATAGTCAATTTTGATGTCATTATGGGGATGGATTGGTTGCATTCGTGTTATGCTTCCTTATATTTTTGGACCCATAAGGTCATGTTAAAATTCCCTAATGAGTCAGTCATTGCATGGGAAGGTGGATCTTTGGTGCCTAAGGAAAGATTAATTTCTTATCTTAAAGCCTAAAAGTTAATTTCAATGGGTTGTTTGTATTATTTGGTCTGAGTTAAAGGTTCTAACTCAGAAGAGACTTCTCTAGAATCCATTCCTGTGGTTGATGTGTTTCCCAAGGTATTTTCCAATGATTTTCCCGGTGTTCCTCCTGATAGGGAAATTTATTTTGGGGTTTATCTTGTTTCAAACACTCATCCAATTTCTATCCCTTCTTATCGAATGGCTCTAGTGGAGTGTAAGGAGAAGTTGAAAGAAATCTTAGATAAAGGTTTCATCTGACCTAGTGTGTTTTTATAGAGTGCTCCCGTGTTGTTCGTGAGCAATAAAGATTGTTCTCTTCGTATATGCATTGATTATCGCCAGTTGAACAAAGTGACCATAAAAAATAAATATTCTCTTCCTATGATAGATGATTTGTTTGATCAACTTCAAGGTGCAAAGTGTTTCTCTAAGATTGATCTTAGATCGGGTTATCATCAGCTAAAGATTAGGGATGCAGATATCCCTAAGGCTGCCTTTAGAACCCGGTATGGTCACTATGAGTTTTTTGTCATGTGTTTTAGGTTGACCAATGCCCCAGTGGTATTTATGCATTAGATGAATATGGTCTTTCATCTGTTCTTGGATATGTTTGTCATTATCTTCATTGATGACATCTTAGTTTATTCTAAGAGTGAGATGGATTATGTAGATCACCTCCATACCTTGTTGCAAACTTTGAAGGAGAATCATTTGTGTGCCAAGTTCTCTAAGTGTGAATTTAAGTTGAAAGTCATAGATTTACTTAGTCATGTCATCTCTAGTAAAGGGATCGTGGTAGATCCTCTGAAGGTTATGATGGTTAACAAGTGGCCTAGACTTATGACTCAAGCTAATATTTAGAGCTTATTGGGTATAGCTGATTATTATAGAATATTTGCCGAGAGTTTCTCAACCATAGCTTCCCCATTAACCAAGTTGACCCAAAATAAGGTCAAATTCTTGTGGTCGGATGCATGTGAGGGCAGTTTTTAAAAGTTTAAAGATAAGTTGACTTTGGCTCTAGTATTGACCTTGCCCAAAGGTAATGATGGTTTTGTAGTGTATTTTAATACTTCTTATATTGGTCTCGATTGTGTTTTGATGCAATATGGTAGGGTGATTGCCTATGCTTCTAGGTAATTGAAAGTTTACGAAAAGAACTACCCTACTCATGACTTAGAGTTGTTAGCCGTGGTTTTTGAGTTAAAGGTTTGGCTACATTATATTTATAGGGTTTATGTTGATATCTTTTCTAATCATAAGATCCTTCAATATGTGTTTACTCAAAAGGAGTTGGACCTCTGACAAAGGAGGTGGCTTTAGTTATTGAAAGACTATGATATAAGTCTTTATTACTATCTCGGTAAGGCAAATATAGTTGTCGATGCTTCTAGTAGAATATCCATGGGAAGTTTGGCTCATGCAGATGAAGATAAGCGATAATTGGTGAAGCACATTCACCGTTAGGCTAATCTTGGAGTTTAACTTATGCAAGGCTAATCTTGGAGTTTGACTTGCGCACTCTGAGTATGGTGGTGTATTTGTGCATCCGGTATCTCAGTCGTCCCTTGTTGTTGAGATAAATTAGAAGCAAGTATTGGACCCCGATTTGATGAAAATCAAGGGTAATGTGGGTCAACATAAAGTTATGGACTTTGTGATTGGTTGTGATGGTATCTTGAGATACCAAGGTAGACTATATGTTCTCGATGTTGATGGATTATGGTAAAGGGTCATGGCCAAGGCTAATGAATCTCTATATGCTATACATCTTAGTTCCACCAAGATGTATCATGATCTTAGAGAATTATATTGGAGGGATAATATGAAGAGATATATGGCTATTTTTGTGGCCAAGTGTATGGTGTGCCGACAAGTGAAAGTTGAACATATAAGGCCCAGGGGCTTGTATCAATGATTCCATTTCCCCAATAGTGGGAGGTAATTAATGTGGATTTCATTGTCGGTTTCCTCAATCTCTGAATCAGTATGATTCTATTTGGGTCATTGTTGATAGAATGACCAAGTTCGCTCACTTTTTCCCATGAGGACTAACTACTTGGCAAAAGATTATGCTAAGTTGTATCTTGCAGAGATCGTAAAGTCACACGGTGCTCTAGTTTCAATCATCTCAAATCATGGTCTTTCATCTTCATCCTACTTTTGGAAGTCATTCCAAAAAGGCTTGGGTAGTAGGGTCTGCCTTTGTACCGCTTTCACCCTACAAATGGATAGGCAAGTGGAGAGGACCATCTAAACATTAGAGGATATGCTGTGGGCTTATGTGATTGATTATGGTGGTAGTTGGTATAACCACTTGCCTTTGATTAAATTTGCCTATAATAATAGTTACCACTCTAGTATTGGCATGGACTCTTTTAAGGCGTTGTATGGTAGGAGATGTCGATCTCCTATTAGGTGGTTTGAGGTTGGTAAGGGTAAGTTACTTGGCCCCAATTTAGTTCACCAAGCCTTTGTGAAGGTGAAAGTAATTCATGATAGATTGAAAACCTCACAAGTCGCCAAAAGTACTATGTGGATATGAGGCGTAGGGACTTAGACTTTAGTATTGGCGATTGGGTATTCTTGAAAGTATCTCCCATGAAGGGAGTGATGCGGTTTGGTAAAAAGGGGAAGCTTAGTCCCCAGTATATTAGTCCCTACTTGATTGTGAAGAGGTTTGGCAATGTTGCCTATGAATTGGAGTTGTCTTCTAGCATGAACTCCATTCACCCAGTTTTCCATGTCTCTATATTGCAAAAATGTGTGGGTGATCCTTCGTTTGTTGTTCCTATAAGGGATGTTGTTATTTTAGACTCTTTGTCCTATTAGGAGATCTGGTGAGGATCTTAGATCGGCAAGTTTGCCAACTGCGAACGAAAGAGGTGGCTTTGGTAAAGGTTCAATGGAGGAACCAAAAGTCTACAGAAGCTACTTGGGAAGCAGAAGAGGACAAGAAGTCCAAGTATCCACATTTGTTTCCCATTTTGGAAAACTTGTGATAGAGGTATGTGTCAATCTCCTTACCTCATTTATGTCTAAATAGACAATGGGTTAAAGTGTCCAATTTATTGAATTGATTTGTTTCTTGTTAGACCATGGGTTCAAGTCCCTAACGCTTTAAAATCAAGTGTGTTTTGGTTGTGATGGGTTTAGGTCCCTAATACCTTGAGTTAATTCATGTCTTTGATAGATAATGGGTTCGAGTCCCTAGTCTTTGAGTTGAGCAAGTATCCTTGATAAGTTGATAGGTTGAAGTCCCTAACTTGTGAAATGAGTAAGTGTTGATAAGCAAGGGGTTTAATGAAATGAAAGGGTTGTTTGATGATGATCATGATAGGGGTTGTGTTGTATCCTTATTGTGTGCTTTGTCCTAACTAGTTTGAAGGTTGTTTTGATGTGTGACAATGTGTTAACCTATGGTATACTTGCCTTACCCGCCATTCATGGATGAATGATCTAAGTAAGGGAGAGTTAAAACACCTAGGTTTTGAACCATGAGAAGAATTTCTTCATTGGGTGCCTCTGAGTTGGGTATGACTAGGGACATGAGTCATACCTCTTGGATAAGATTCGTATACTCTTTCCTTTCCTTTCTCGTATCCTAGGCAGTATGGTGAGGGTTACTCACTATCCTAAGTACGGGTGACCCCCTCCTCAATCGTACCAAAGGGTACTAGTTGTACCAAGTGATTCGTATAGAGTTTGAACTTAAACTTTGAGTGGACTATTTTTGATACGGTTGAAGTAGTGATAATGCTCAACTCACTCCCATAATTAGGGGTGAGGCGGTCATTGTCAAGTAACCCAATTTGAATTGGGGTCGAATCTCAAGGACTGAAATTATAAACTTCAAACTTTATGGATACTTAAATTACAAAGAGATTACCCTAAATGCTAACAAAAACAATATGTAAAATGAAATGAGAGGATTTGTTTGGAAACTTTTTGCAACACTTAAACAAGTACTTGATAAGTGAAACTTTATTTAGAATTCAATGTTTGGGGGAAATCTTGGGATTATGTCTACCTAGAGGTAATGCATGTGGGTTGGTGTTGGTTCATAATGAAATTTAGTTGTTAACCAAAGGATAGGATAGGTCGAAGTTAATTGGGGTCAATATTTCAATAAAGCCACAATGATTTCACCCGTTGGCTCTTTCGATCACCGAACAAGTGTACGCATTTTCATAATTACCCAAGAACTCAATCAATCATCCCTATTTCTAGGATAATGCTCTTGACTTGATTTACACTCCTAATACACTTATTTCTAAGATTACAAAAGGTAGTAAACCATAGGTTTAATTGTCCACCACTGCTTCGTCCCCCTATAACCCTTTTTCGAGGATGTTATGGGTTACCTAATATGCATCTTCATCCCTCTTTCGAGGATAACAAAGGGTTTCTAGAGTTGGAGATTTCACCCATCAAACCTATTTGGAGATTTGGGGCTTTCACCCATCAAATTCCAACACGTAAGCTCAAGCAATGGTGGAATCCATACTCAAAAACTAAAATACATTCAAACACAACAATACCCACATATAATTGTACCCTAGTTCAACATAATGCCAGGACTAAATTATTTAGCTATTCATGAACAAGGTAAAGAGAGAGATACCATAAGGATTATCCAATGCATTCGTTCTTCACAAAATGTCTGAAAAATTTAGTCTTCAAAGTTAATTACACACTTGCCCAAGATTAGGGTATCATGTCTTAAATTTCAAAATATCTTATGAGCTAAGCTATCCTAAAGAAGAAAGGGTTTTAGCTTAAATATGGCTTGGGATGTGTCCAAGTTCTTTTACAGATCTGTCCCTGGGCCTATTTTTGCTTAACCGTAACTGCGTATAGCTGGCATTGACCGCGACCGAGGTTATGTACCGCAATTGCATTGCTCTGACCTTCTTGACTGACCACGACCGCTGATAGAGGATTGTGGTTGCGGTAACCGAGGCTAATATAGTCTAGGTCTTCAGTTGCACTCTTTCTTGCTCCCTTTTTATCATTTTTAGCTACAATCCACATCTTTTGATCTCCTTAGCTTAATTCCCACAAAGAGTGGATATTAGTGAATCTATCAATAGATTTTGTCTAATTTATTCATTCAGAATGGGGTAATGTGAAAGAAAAATGAGTGCGAATGAGTAGTAAACTCACCACTCATCAAGCTTACGAGATAGGGTTATGTCATACCCTTTGGTATGACTCAGAGGTGTGTGGTTGTACTCTTAACAGTTTAGGTGACCTAGTAGAAGCCTAGGGTATGAAATAGGGTACCACTCGTACCCTAGGGTACGGTTCCCCCAGTAAGTTATACCCCTGTACGGATCCATTTTCCTGCTTTTAAATAAGGTCCTTGTGGTCATTTCCTACACCCTAAACCCTATGTCCCTTCACTATATAAGAGTATATGTCCTCTTTAATCACATTTTTGAGTTGATCAAACATCCAAAACACTCTCCCAAACACATCTTTGAAAAATTGGGGGATAGGGTTTCAAGGGTGATCTTCAAGAGGCAAAGTAAAGTGAAGACTTTTGTTGAATCATGTTGTCTAAGGCATGTAACTATTCCCCTTGTTAAATAACTCTAAATCCATGTATTTTATACTTGGATTATTAAGTGTACATGGTAATTTTTAAATCAAATAAAAATGATTTTGTTGCCTAATGATGAATGATATTGAATCTTGCTTAGACTTTTATTTATACATATTATTGATGTTGATTTGCATATGTGGGTGCTTTTTGTATGTGGTTTAACATAAAGGTCTTGAGTAACTGTAACAGCCTTGTTAAAGGTATGTACATAAGGGTCTTGTGAAAATGTCTAAATGAATCGTCTAGTCATATGTGGTGATGTGTTAAACTAGGGCAATGGCCCAATAAATATGAATGATTGGTAAATAATGTTGTAAAGGTATTGCAAGCCATGTATTGTGTAATTATGACCTTTTTGAGTTAATGACTGATAAGGGGTTGAAGTCCCTTAATATTAAGATGAACTTGAATTATGGGTTAAGCTAAAGTGTGGTGAGGAAGTGGTATAAGATTGTTAATGAAATATGAATAGTTTGTGTGGGTCTTGATGACCACAAATTGAATTATATGATGAATTGAATGAAGGAAATGGCCTATTGAAATGGTTGAGTAATGAAGACTCCCATAAGGACCATGGGGCCATGTATAGTTGAATTAGTTAAATGGTTAAAGTCCTTAAGTGTTGTATGGAATGGATTTTAATGCATGGGAAAAGGTTTAAAGTCCCAATGTCAACTAATGATAGTTGTGATGGCTTGAGGTTGAAGTCCCTTTCCTTATGAAATAGCTCGAGGTTAAGTCCCTTGCCTTACGAAATATCTTGAGGTTGGAGTCTCTTTCCCAGTGAAATTGCTCAAGGCTAAAGTCCCTTGCTTAAAGAGATATCTTGAGGTTAATGTACCTTGCTAATTGAAACATCTTGTGGTCAGAGTCCCTTGGCATTAGGTTGGATTCCCTCGCCTAGATCAATGTGTGTGTGGTTAGAGTGCCTTGTTTGTATGATCAGGTATGTGGTTCAAGTCGTTGGCTAATGAAAGTTTGAATATGGTTAAATTCCTTTTCATAATGAGAAATTCTTAGATTTATAAGTGTGGAGGGCAGAAGTCCTCCACTTCATGTCTAATGAATGAATGTTCAAAAATGTTGTTAAGTCTTGATTTCATGATTTGAATTTGATATACCTATATGTAAGGGTGAGTGTATGAATATGATATATTGACTTGTTTTTGAATGACGATGCTATTATATTCTTATCCTTGTGTTACATGCTAGCGCTCCAACCGCTAACCGTCTTTGGATGCTATGTCCTCACGCAACATAGGGGATGGAGTATCATCTTCTCTTCATGCATCGTCATTAGGTGATCGAAGCGGTTTGTACATTGACTTAAGATTGGTGAGCTTCCTTACTTCGGAAGACATTTCTTCTTGGTCTGCTATCTTAAGACTTAGTCTCATTTTGACTTGTTATGGCTATTGTCGTGGGCTTTTCCTAAGATGATATGAATATCGGACCATGTCGTTTGGGCACCTCAAGCTCACTTGAAGCAAAGGTCACCCCGATAACCCAACCCAAACACTCATTATGCCATAGGAGTCAAAGGAACTCCAACTCACATATCAAAATAGGAGAAATAATATCATGTCAATATTAGATTTATTTTAATAACTACTCCAAGTTCATAGTTGTTCACAAAACCTCTATACAAAACCATATTCAATAAGTGTATATGTTGGGACAAGCCCCCAATTATAGCCAAACCACGTCTAAAAGAGACTAAGTCTAAAGATAGAATACCAAGAGGTGAATGCCCTCCAAAGTAAGGAGGCTCACCACTCTAAGTCAATGCACGAACCATTTCAATCATCGAATCGCTACATAGGAAAAGAAAAAGAATCTCTGGGCCCTACGTTATGTAGGGACATAGCGTCTAGGGATGGTTCGCGGTAGGAACGCTGGCATGTAACTCAAGGATAAGGATAAAATAGTACACTTGTTCAAATCCATGTTAGTCCATCATAGGCGATCATATTTACATAAGCATAGGCATATTGAATACACATATACATATAGTGACAACAATTCAAATCATAAAATAAGTCACAACATGCATTTAGGATACATTCATTTGTAAGGCATAGAGTGAAGGACTAGTGACCTTCCACCCTTATAAGTTTTGAACCTTTAACTACTCCGACATATTAGCCAAGAGGACTTGAACCTCAATCCATCACACCCTATATGGTAATCGGACATGGACCACAAACCAACACACCTTATATGGTAAGCGGACTTGGAACACAAACCAACACACCTTATATGGTAAGCAGACTTGCACCACATACCATTTCATCGAGCAAGGTACTTGAACCACAAGCCATTTCGTTGGACTAGGAACTCGAATCACTAATCATTTCTTTACCATTATTAGTCGAATTGAACTTTTGACTCATTAGTGCATGCATGCTCATTCATACAATTCATATCATATTTAAGGGCTTTGGCTCACTTAGCCAATTCAACATTATACATGACCACATGGTCCCCATGGGAGCCTTCATTTCTCAATCATTTTAATAGGCCGATGTCTTCATTCAATTCATCATACAATTCAATTTGTGGTCCCCAAGACCCACACAAGCCATTCAAATTTCATTAGCAACATCATATCACATTTTCACCACACTTGGTCCCTTACACAATTCAAGTTCAAGGAATTGAACCCCTCTTCTTAGCCATCAAACCAACATGGTCATAGTTTAAAAAATTACATGGCTAACCACACCAACACAATACCAATTAATAAACATTCATTCAAAAAGGGTCATTGCCCTATTTAAGCCACAAGCTAACCTATTACATGCTTAACAATGTTCTTATTAACCACTTCCAAGTATTCACAATTATTATGACTTAATACATTCCCAACAAGGCCTTAACCAACCATCTACAAGTATTCATATCCATTTAGACATTATCATGACACATTCATGTCCACTAGGCCAATTCAATAGATACACATTTGACCTTCACAACACTATTTGACCATTGATAATTTCAATAGGTCACATGCCTTGATTCAACACATAATTACTATCATTAATGGTCATAAAGAACCACATTACCATTTATAATTAATTAACAAGCTTTCACCACATTTAGGCTCAACACACACACAACAAGTTCATTTTCATGCTTAGGGTTTCAATCCCTTATTAGTAATTGCCCCAACAATATCATCAAATACAAAATACATGACTCAAAATAACTTTAACATACTATTTACCAATCATTCTTGTTCATTATTCCATCCCTAACTCAATAAATCACCCTCATGTAACTAGGCATTTCACTTAGACATTTTGACAAACACCTTTTAGCCATACTTATATCAAGGTCATTTTCATGGTAGATATCATCAGGATTAGGAATACTCAAGACCATCATGTTAAACAACATACAACTAGAATCCACATATGCTATCTACCTTCAATAATATGTTTAAAAACAAGTATAAACAAGAATCATCATTATTCATTGTTAGGTAGTAAAACCCTTTTCATTTGATTCAAAACCACTATGTACACTTACTAATTCAAGTGTTAAATACATGGGCTTAGAGTTATTTAAAGAGTGGAAGAGATACATACCATAAACAATATGACATACCAAAAATCTTGACTCTCCTTCTTGCCACAAGATTAACACCTCCAAACCCTAGCCTCCAAATCTTGCTTCCAAGAGCCTTTAGAGTGATTTGGAATGTTTAAGTCTTGCAAATAAAGACTTAGGAGGCTACTATGTCTTATATAGTAAGGGGGTTTAGGGATTTAGGCAAGGGAAATAACCAGAAGGTGTTTGGTTAAAAGTTGGACAGTCCACACGTGCAGGGGTACTACTCCACCATATGGGTCCTAAGGCAATAATGACCTAGGGTACGAGAGGTAACCTAACTCATACCCTAGCCTTCTCCTAGGTTAACCAACTGTTATGGGCATGCAAAAGGAGCTTTGATTCATAACCAAGGGTATGACTCACCCTCCAATCGTGAGCTCAAGTCGTGACCAAAATAGTCCACTCTAGGTTTGAGACTTTACTGTATACGATTGGCTAGTATCTGACTCGTAAGCTTAGTTACGACAAAGGAATGACCTTGTTGTAAGGAGGAGAGTATTTTACCTTAATATACTTCTAGGATACAAAAAGGAAGGGCATAAAGGGTATGAGTCGTGACCCAGAGTACGACTCAAGTATCCCTAATTGTATCCACTCCAGAGACATCAAAAGTTGATGTTTTCTCAAGGGTTCAAGTCTAGGTGCTTCACTTCTTCCTCACTTGGGATCATTTGTCCATGAAGAGGGGTAAATCAAGCATATACATAAGTCAAAACTTCAACATGCATCATAGAAACCCTTACACAAGTTAAAAACAACACACAATAAGGATGCAACACAACACATATCAAGGCCATCACCAATTAACCAAAAATTTTTGCAAGGCCAGATTATTGGGTGTTTCATGTCTCGACATATACATTTCTAAACATCGGTTTGTATAGAGATATTTTGGATGATTGTGGACTTGGGTATATTGGTTAGTTTGATGAATCTAATGAAGTATTTAGACATTGTTAAGTTATGACTTCTAGTAATGTTTTCACTATTTTATCATGTGGTCGGGATTCATCCGACCCCTAGTGGTTTATATGGGTTATTGGGTTAGGTTATCGGGGCAACCTCCAGTTCATTTGGAATGGAGGTGCCCATACAACATGGTCCAATTTTAAGGCATGTTATCAAGCTCCAAGTCTCTACGCCTTATATTCGTATAGAACTTTTGGCGACTTTGAGCAAACCTAAGCCTATCCGAATCACCTTTACCTTTTCCTTAGATTGATAAATCAAATTTGGAACGAACATATCCGCCTTACCAAGCTCAAACTACCCAATAGGAGATCTACACCTCCTACCGTACAATGCCTCAAAAGGGGTCATCCCAATGCTAGAATGATAGCTATTGTTGTAAGAAAACTCTACCAAAGGTACATGCTCAACCTAATTGCCACCATAATCAATCACACACACACGAAGCATATCCTCCAACATTTGGATAGTCCTCTCTGCTTGCCCGTCCTTCTGTAAGTGGAAAGCAGTACTCAGACTAACCTTGGTCCCCAACTTTTTCTGAAAAAACTTCCAAAAATATGATAAAAACGGTGTACCACGATCGTTGATAATTGAAATAGGTACCCCATGCAGCTTTACAATCTCATGAAGATACAACCATGTATAGTCCTCAGCCAAAAAATTAGTCCTCACTGGCAAGAAGTAAGTAGACTTTGTCATCCTATCCACGATGACCCAAATCGAATCAAATTGGCTCTGAGACCGAGGAAGATAGGTGACGAAATCCATATTGATTACCTCCCATTTCTATTCAGGAAACTCAATTTCCTAATACAACCCTTCAGGCCTCATATGCTCAACTTTAACTTGTTGGCAGACCATACACTTGGCCACAAAACCAGCCACATCCCTCTTCATACCATTCCACTAATACATCCTCTTGAGATCATGTTACATTTTAATCGAATCAAGATAAACAACATTGTGTGATTTATGCGCCTCATCCAAAATCCATTGTCGCAAACCATCAACATCAGGAACACATAACATCCCTTTGTACCTTAAGGCACCACCACCGCTGATCTCAAACACCATCACCCTTTGCTCACCAACATCACTCTTGATTTTCATTAAGATGGGATCTAGCATTTACTTCTCCGTGATCTTTGCACCAAGAGATGACTGAATCATTTCCTGTACCTTCACTCCACAATCATTGGAGTCAAAGATGCAAACTCCAAGATTAGCCAAGCGGTGAATATCCTTCACCAATTCTCACTTCTCCCTATTAAGAGCATAAGTAACTACGTTAGATTTACCAGGGTGGTAGTGAAGACTCACATCATAGTCCTTGAGAAGCTCCAACCATCTTTTCTTCCTAAGATTTAGATACTTTTAAGTGAACACATATTGTAGATTCTTATGATCAGAAAAGATGTCCATGTACACGCCATATAAATAATGCCGCCAGATTTTCAAAGCAAAAACTACCACTAAAATCTCAAAACATGAGTAGGATAATTCCTCTCATGTACCTTCAACTGCCTGGAAGCATAGGCAATCACCTTCCCATGTTTCTCAAAACATAACTAACTCCCACCCGGGATGCATCACCATAAACCACAAACCCCTCATTGCCTTCAAGAAAAGTCAAAATCGAAGTCGAGGTTAGCTTATCCTTCAGCTTCTTGAAACTCCCCTCACAAGCATCCAACTAAGAAAACTTTACCCGCTTCTAAGTCAACTAGTCAATGGGGAAACTATCATTGAGAAACTTTCCATAAACCACTTATAATACCCATCCAAACCTAAGAAGCTCCAAATGTCGGTCTGAGTCATGAGTTAGGCCACCTCTTAACCACCACCACCTTTTGCAGATCCACTATGATCCCCTCACTAGAAATAATATGACCAAAAAATGTTACAGTGTTCAACTAAAATTCATGCTTGGAGAATATGGCATACAACTTCTGCTCTTTCAGGGTCTATAAAACCATACGGAGGTGATTAGCATGATCCACCTCACTCTTAGAATAAACCAGAATGTCATCAATGAACACAATGACAAAAAGATCCAAAAACTGTCGGAAAACCTATTCATCAAATCCATAAATGCCGTCGGAGAATTATTCAAACTAAATAAATAACCAAGAACTCAAAGTTCCCATACCGAGTATGAAAAACTGTCTTAAGGATATCGACCTCCCTAATCTTAAGCTGATGATACCCAAACCAAAGATATATCTTAGCAAAAGAATTTGGCACCTAGCAACTGATCAAATAGGTTATCTATCCTTGGAAAAGGATATTTGTTCTTAACTATCACCTTATTCAATTGCCGATAGTTAATGCACATCCGAAGAGAACTATCCTTATTGGACACAAATAAGATCGGTGCACCCCATGGGGATACACTACGATGGATGAAACCCTTATCCAAAAGACCCTTAAGTTTCTCCTTGAGTTCCTTCAACTCAGCTAGAGCCATTCTATAAGTAGGAATAGATATTGGGTGAGTTTTTGAAACCAAATCAATACCGAACTCAATCTCCCTATCTGAAGGAACACCAGGAAGATTATCCAAAAAGACCTTAGGAAACTCATTTACCACCAGGATTGAATGTAAATAAGGACCCTCCAAGTTAGAATCTTTAACTTGGAAAAAAATAATAGAGACCCCCTTTGGAGATTAATCTCCGAACTCTAATCTAAGAAATAAACCCCTACCTAGGAGCTAAGGAACTACCCTTCCACTCAATAATCGATTTACCAGGCAACTTAAAGACAACCTTAGGAGTCCGAAAGTTTAAGGATGTGTAACAAGAGTGTAACCAATCCATCCCCCGAATAACATCAAAATTAACCATATCAAGTTCAAATAAATCGACCAAAGTCTACCTACTACCAATAGATACCACACACCTCCTATAGACCCATTAGAAAACACAAAGTCACTTACATGGGTAGAAACAAAAAAAGGATCTGAAATAACCTCGAGATTAAAACCAAAATACATAGCCACAAATGGGGCCACATAAGAGAGAGTAGACCCCAGATTAAGTAAACAATACACATCACGAGGAAAGAGTTGTAAGTACCAGTAACGACATCAGGTAATGTCTTAGATTCCTATCGAGTAGCAAAGGCATATAACCTATTCCAATAAGCACCGATACCAGAAGCAGAAACAGATCTCAAAATAGCACCCCTTGTTTTAGGAGCAGAAGATGAAGAAACCGGAGCGTTACTCACCCTCGAAACACCTTTACCAATTGGATAATACCTGAGTATATGGCCTGGCTGACCAAATTTGAAACACCTATCCCTCTTATCATCACAGAAATCCTAATGTAATCGACCATAAAACCTATAAGGAGGACACGATAAGGCCGACTTATCCCTACTTGACTGAGATTGAGCACCATATGCTCAAAAATTATCACCACCCTACTGACACATATCACCTGACTATTTTGGGTAAGGAGCGCTAGCTATGGAGAAGGAACCAAAACTCCCCCACTTCTTCTTTGGCCACTTACCGCCATCTTGACCACCTTGTTGTTGAGAGCCACCCTGTTCAGATAACCTAAACTTCTTACCCTTTCTTTCCCTAAACTCAGTCTGCTTTCTTTTTTTCTCCTCCACCTATTGCATATAAACTACCAACCTAGAAATATCAACATCCTTGATTAGTAATAAAGTCTTGATTTCAAGGATAAAATCCTAAGATAGTCCAGTGGTGAACATTCTCAGCTTGGCCCTCATGTCAAACACCTATTCCAGAGCATACCTAGACAACTGGTGAAATTTCAAGGCATATTCTTTGATAGACATTTTCTCTTACCTCATATTGACAAATTCCTCCTCCTTCGCTTCTCTCAATTCTAAAGAAAATAAGCGCTCTATAAAAGCATTATAGAAAGTCTCCGATAAATTTGATTCTTCAACATCATCTCTCGCCCTATCCCATTTCTTTGTACCATTGGTACGCCACATCCTTAAGTTGATAAGAAAAAAATTCACCCCTTCCACATTCATGGCCTACATCACCCTAAAGATTTTCTCCATTTTATCCAAGAAACCCTGAGGATCCTCCTCCACCTTCACACTAATAAAGTAAGAGAATTTATGTTTATAAATTGGCCAACTCTTGTGGCCTCAATAGATAAAACACCATATACACCCCACTCAACCTAAGCACAACCAATTAAGAAATAATATGAATCGATTGATAAAATTTTGTATTAGTTACCTCAACCTAAAGAGGACTAGTAGCAATTGGTGGAATTATAAAAATATCAGGGACTGGGCCCCTAGATCGTGTATGGATCCCCTGAGTAGTATCTGTCCCTTCAACATTGTCCCTAATTAGAACAGAGGAGTTTTCTTGCTCATCAAATCATCGAAGCATTATTTGAATAGAGAATAAAAAAATTAGAGAAAATTCGAATACTTAGACTCCTAGCTTAAAAATAGAATAGCAAAAAAGTAAAATATTCCTAAATGCCTTGTAGCCTCTCTCTTATGAGTGTGGCATTCTACACACCCTCAAAAGAGACTCTAATCGATATGGCACTGTGGACTCCCAATTGAACATGAACCTAAAGCTTTAATACCAACTTGACACGACCCAAACTAGGGCCTTGTTATAATGGGCATACCAAGTCCAACCAGGACTGGAGACCACCCTGTTACCCAACCCATCTAACCTACGCATATCCTAAGTCAGATGAATTTTGACCATGTAACAAGATAGCATATAAATGTAACCTAAGACTCTGGGATAGGTCTATGACCGTGACCAACCCAAACAAGTCAAATCCCTTATTAACCAATCCAGTAACCAAAACCAAATGATATAATAACCAAGTTCCTATACATAACATAACATAAAAGGATGAAACAATTATGAATTTAGTCCAACGATATCAGCCCCAATACCAATGTCAATACTAAGCCTAAAACCAATATAGACACCATCTATTCAAACCCATAGTAGTCACAGAAAGTCACTAATCAAAAGAAAATTAATAATGATATGCCCCAACAATAGCCAAAAGCAATATCCTTAAAATAACTAAATTATGTAAAGACATCCATGATATTAAATAGAGCCTTTCAAAATATGTAAGCTAACCAAATAAATCCAATAGTTGATCCCAAATCCAATCACTAAGTAGAAGGAGTAGAACAATCAGTTCGGCATCACGTGGGGATACAGTGACCCAAAGATGGGTTAGTGGATGAACGCTAGCATAAACTTAGGATAAGGATAAAATAATGCCATCTGGTAAAACCAAGTAAACCAACCATGTGCACACAAACTATACATATATATATATATCCATGTCGAGCAACGACGATGGGTTTAACATGCCTTTAGAACCATTAACCTAGGTATGTGTAGCTTTACCATCCTAGAACCATCTATGAGCGATATGGGTCCAGTGTAACCCCCTAAATGAACCCAGGTGTGTGTAGCCATATAAACCAAAGATACCATAAGAGTAGGGGATTCCTAAGTACCCTTCGCTCTCCATGAGACATATGTACAGTGTACTTAAAGGATTCTCATATACCTTATAGTATAATATATGGTCACTATGACCAACCCTCATGTAATACCCTGGGAAATTTTTTATTAAAATTTTGTGTGTAAACGTGTTGGGTTCTATCTTCTAGAATGAATTATAAATTTTTTTCGTGTGGAATATCTTAGATTATGACCCACCATTGCATAGAGCATCGAATAAGATTTCCAACTATATATGGATCATCCAAAACGGACACCCGAGTGATGAGTTATGAACATTCCGATCGAATCGTGAATAGTAGTAAACAGTAAAACATGCAGGAAAAAGTACTGAGGCCTGGTGTATTTTTGCTCCAACTTTATCAATCATAACTCCTTGTACATAATGATCTGGGTGATCTACTATATATCAACAGAAAGCTCTGTGAGTCCTCTTTCCAATGAAATTAGTTTCATCTAATTTGTCTATCAGAGCAAAAAAGTTATGGTCTATCTACTTCAGCCTATCAAAAGTAAATTTTTGGATCAACTTCAAATAATCATAACTCCCCATACATAATTATCTAGGTGAGATACTATATATCTATGGAAATATATGAGAGTCCTCTTTCTAATAAAATTGGTTTCATCCAATTTGGATATCAGAGTAAAACATTATGGTTGATCTACTTCAGACTATCAAAACAGTCCACCAAATGACAGATTCGAGAATTATTTGATTTTTAGGGGCATTTTGGTCATTCCCCCTCACCCAAAATCCATCCAAACCCTATATTAAAGCCTATTAGAAGCATTATATGTTATATTTCATCAAATTCTCTCAAAACGAAAACCCTAAGCTCCTACATCCAACTTTAAGAACCTCCAAATTTCACCATTAATTCTACAAATTTATTCAAGATTCCAAGTTCCTAGATCAAGAACTCCAAGAACCATCATTCAAAGGCACGATTAACATCTCAAAAATGAGTATCGATCTAAAGTTCATCATTCAAGGTTTGTGGGGGTTTTCAACAAGAACTCTCTTTTGTTCTTGTGCCCAAAAGTAATTTTCTTTACAAAGGCATGATTTTTATTTAACTTTTATGAATTTGAAGTATGAACCCATATCTTATGAGGATTACTATGAAATCTTGATGTTTATGATTTTGAAAGATGAATTTACATGTGTAGAGATATAAAGCATGGATCTTGAACGATATTTATCATGATTTTGATATTTAGGTCATGAATCCCCATTGGAAATTATGTTTTTTTGAAAAAGTGTGTGTTATAAGCACATTGATGTTGAATATTTGAGATATTTTGAATGATTTGACCTTTTGATCTTAATGGAGTTGTTTTGAACTCGAGTGTGAAAGAAATCTACAACGTGGTTGATTTTGATAGATGGGAAGCATGATTGCTCCCGATGTATATTTATATATTACTAAAATTATTTTGTTGTGGATTATCTTTGAAATGATCTGAGCTAAATCTGGGAGAAATCTTTAGCACCGAGTGGGAGGTATAAAGAGACCTTACTTCCCTAGAACTACGTGCCCCCGTAGGAGTGAGTCTGAGGTTGATTTATATAGTGATCACTAGTTTGTGTGGATTTGATATCGATAGTCCTACTCCGATGGTAAGGATAGGACGGCTCTCCCCAATGTGGGTTGTACATTGGACTGCATATAGCTCACATGGTTTATGTCGGTTATAGGATCTCCCAGCGTGTGTGTGTTTCCTTGTGTCTATGGTGAATGGTGAAGTTATTTGAAAGTGGAATTGTGAAAGTTATTATTTTGAAAGATTTAAATAATATTTACATTATGAGAATTGATATTCTTGATGAACTGAAAGTGATTGACAAATTATATGATGACTCACATGTGTTATTGTACCTATTTCATCCTCTCATGATTATGATGATTTTCTTCGGGCTATGTGAGTCTTTCATACATCCTGCATATTTCTTAATATTTATGATGATGATGTTTATAAAACTGCATACACCCCTATATACTCGATTCCATTTCCTGATACTGACCCACATCTTTGGATGTGGGCTACATTTTCTTAGAATGTAGGTTCAGGTGCTCAGTTCCAAGTTCAATAGTGATTCTTTGGGCATGTTGTTCTACATCCTCTGTCGTGGTGAGTCTTTATGTTTTGAGGATGTGATGTCTAATGTCGGTATCACCGAATTGTTTACATTTGATAACTAAGTATAAGTCATTTAAGGCATGTCTCAATGGCTCGCTGGTTTTATTGATTTCCTTTGAGGCTTGTCAGACTAGTATAGATATTGGGAGTTGACTAATAAGTCATATTTTATTATCTTTATGAAATTCTTTTATTGTTGGATGATGATTACTCTGTTGATATTTGAGGGTTATTTATGGAAACCCCATTGATTTGTGTTGAACTAAATGAAAATGTCTCAAAGGGTTAGCTTGGGGATAGTTGTAGCCTCAAGCATCGTGTGATGCTCTGGGACCCATTTTCCGAGGCATTACAAACTTTGTATCAATGCCTAAGGTTTTAAGGTATCCTAGGGAGTCTGACAAGCCACGTTAAGTAGAGACTTGATCATCGGTGTGTAGCGCGCCACATCTATAAGCAAGAGGCTACAAGACGTTTTAGGAAAAAGTGTGATTCTTTCTATCAAAAGTCTATCATCCTTAAAGTGTCTCTCTTTGCTACTGATTCGTGCTTCCTTTTTTTTAGAAATATGCCTTCACATTGGATGAGAATAAATAGTGATGGTCTGGGAATTCTGTGTCACTCAAGAGTCATTTTATCTCTTACCTTAAAGCTAGAAAGCTTATTTCAAAGGGGTGTATTTACCATTTTCTTAGAGTCAAAGACACTAAGTTTGAGACTCCAACTCTCTAGTCTGTTGACGTTGTCAATGAGTTTTCTAATGTCTTTTCAGATGATCTCCCAGGGATACCTCCTGATAGAGAGATAGAGTTTGAGATTGATCTTCTTCTCGATACTCAGCCCATTTCTATTCCTCTTTACCGTATGGTCCCTGCAAAACTTAAGAAGTTGAAAGAGCAACTCAAAGATTTACTAGATAAGGGTTTCATAAGGCCCAGTGTTTCTCCTTGGGGTTCTCCTATGTTGTTTGTGAGAAATAAAGATGGCTCTTTGCGTATGTGTATTGATTACCGCCAACTGAATAAAGTCACCGTAAAAAATAAGTACCTTCTTCTGAGAATAGATAATTTGTTTGACCAATTATAAGGTGCAAGTTATTTCTCAAAGATAGACCTTCGTTCCAGCTATCATCAACTCAAAGTTAGGGAGTGTGACATATCGAAAACCTCTTTGCAAACTTGTTATGGCCATTTTGAATTTTTTTTATGTCTTTCGGGTTAACTAATGCCCAGCAGCTTTCATGGACCTCATGAATCAAGTGTTTAGACCATATCTAGATATGTTTGTCATAGTGTTTATCGATATACTGGTGTACGCTCGTAGTAAGGATGGACATTCTGATCATTTCCAAACTATCTTGCAAACCCTTAGAGATCACAAGTTGTTTGCCAAGTTCAGTAAGTGTGAGTGTTGGCTAAGGTCAGTTGCTTTTCTGGGTCATATCATTTCTTTCGAGGGTATTAGAGTTGATCCCCAAAAGACCAAAGCTGCTAGAAATTGGACTAGACATATTTCTCCGACTGATATCTGAAGTTTCTTGGGTTTAGATGGCTATTACCGCCGTTTGGTTAAGGGTTTCTTCTCTATAGAGTCTCCTATGAGTTGGTTAACCCAAAATAAAGTGAAGTTCTTATGGTCCAAATCTTGTGAGAAGAGTTTTCAGGATTTGAAGACTCGACTCACTTCAGCCCCTATTTTGACTTTGCCTGATGGTGTTGATGGTTTTGTGGTGTACTGTGATGCTTCGAGAGTTCGTTTAGATTGCATATTGATGCAGAAGGGTAAGGTGATAGCTTATGCTTCTAGACAGTTAAAACCCCATGAGAAAAATTACCCCACCCCTGACCTTGAGTTGGCTGATATTGTGTTTACTTTGAAAATTAGGAGACACTATTTGTATGGTGTCCATGTTGATGTTTTCACTGATCATAAGAGTCTGCAGTATGTGTTTTCCCAGAGTAAATTGAATCTTAGGCAGAGACGATGGTTAAAATTATTAAAGGACTATGATATGAGTGTGTTGTACCATCCAGGCAAGTCTAATATTGTGGCAGATGCCCTAAGTAGAGTATTCATAGGTAGTGTTTTGCATGTGGTACAAGGTAAGAAAGAGTTGGCTCGTGATGTATATCGTTTGGCTAGATTGGGGGTTAGGTTGTTTTACTCTGCTGAAAGTAGTATAGGGGTTCAGAGTAGTTCTGAATCCTCCTTGGTTTCGGAAGTGAAGGAAAAGCAATACTTAGATGCTAGTTTGGTCAGACTGAAGGAATCAGTCAAGGACCAACAAGTAGAGGTTTTCTCCTAAGGGAGAGATGGTGTGTTGAGATTGCAAGGTAGATTGTGTGTCCCAAATATTGATGATCTGAGGTAGAGGATTATGGCTGAAGCGCATGGGGCATGATATTCTATTCATCCTGGTGCCACCAAGATGTACCGAGACTTGTGGGAAATCTATTGGTGGAGTGGCATGAAGAAAGATATAGTAGCATTTGTAGCTAAGTATGCAACATGCCAACAGGTTAAGGTTGAACATCAAAGACCTAGTGGTATGATGCAAGAGTTTAGTATTCCCACCTGGAAGTGGGAAGTGATAAATATAGACTTCGTGATTGGTTTACCTTCTTCCCAACACCATCATAATTCCATTTGGGTTGTGGTTGATTAGTTGACTAAGTCTGCTCATTTCTTGCCTGTTCATACTTCATATATTGTTGAGGATTATGCTAGATTGTATATCTGAAAGCTAGTCAGACTGCATGGAGTTCCCTTGTCTATTATTTCGGATAGGGGTACTCGGTTCACTTCGCAATTTTGGAAAGCTTTTCAGAAGGGTCTTGGTACCCAATTGATTTTGAGTTCTACTTTTCACCTACAGACCGATGGTCAGGCTGAATGGACTATCCAGACCTTAGAGGATATGTTGAGAGCTTATGCACTTGACTTTAAGGAAAGTTGGGATGATCACTTACCGTTGATAGAGTTTGCTTACAATAATAGTTTCCACTCTAGTATTGGCATGGCTCCATTTAAAGCCTTATATGGGAGGAAGTGTAGATCACCCATAGGTTGGTTCGAGGTGGGTCAAGCAGTTGTGAGTGGTCCTGATTTGGTATTTGAGTCTATGGAAAAAGTTAAGTTGATTAGGGAAAGGTTAAAAGCTGCGTAGAGTCCTCAGAAGTCATATGTGGATATTAGAAGGAGAGACCTTGAGTTTGAAGTTAGTAACCTAGTATATCTGAAAATTTCACCCATGAGGGGGGTAAAGAGATTTGGAAAGAAGGGAAAGCTTAGTCCCTATTTTGTTGGTCCTTACAAAATTCTTAGCCGTGTTGGTAAGGTAGTTATGAGGTCGAGTTTCCTTCCAAGTTATCCTCTGTTCATCCAATATTCCATGTCTCCATGCTTAGAAAGCATATTAGCGATGTTATGGTAATGGATTCCTATGTGAGTGCTGACATTCAAGAAAATCTTTCTTTTGATGAGATTCTTGTTGAGATTCCTGATTTCAGTGTCCGAAGACTAAGGAACAAAGAAGTTCCCTTGGTCAAGGTGTTATGACAAAACCAATCTGTTGAGGGTGCAACTTAGGAAGCTGAGGCAGATATGCGATCCAAGTACCCGCACCTATTTTCTGTGAACTCCGATCAAGCCAAAGGTAACGTTCTTTCCTAAATCATGTACTTTTGATAAAAGTTGTAGCAGTTCAGCTATTATTTATTATGTGTTCACTTGTAGTTTCTTGAATTTATGCATTCTATGTTGCATTCGGAGTGAGAAAGGATATGGTGATGAGTCTAACGGATGGTTTCAATTGTATACTCTATTCCCTATCTAATCTTGGCATGTCTAGCGTCATTCGAGGATAAATGTTTCCAAGGGGCAATGATGTAATACCCCGGGAAATTTTTCGTTGAAATTTTGTGCGTAAACATGTTGGGTTCTATCTTCTAGAATGAATTATAAATTTTTCCGTGCGGAATATCTTAGATTATGACCAACCATTGCGTATAGTTACGAATAATCTTTCTAACTATATGTGGATGATCCAAAACAGACACCCGAGCGATGAGTTATGAACATTCCGATCGAACCGTGAATAGTAGTGAACAGTAAAACGTGCAGGAAAAAGTACTGAGGCCTGGCATATTTTTGCTCCAATTTAAACAATCATAACTCCTTGTACATAATGATCTAGGCGATCTACTATATATCAACGGAAATCTCTGTGAGTCCTCTTTCCAATGAAATTGGTTTCATCAAATTTGTCTGTCAGAGCAAAAAGTTATGGTCTATCTACTTTAGCCTACCAAAAGCGAATTTTTGGGTCAACTTCAAACGATCATAAATCCTCGTACACAATGATCTGGGTGATATACTATATATCAACGGAAATATATGAGATTCCTCTTTCTAATGAAATTGGTTTCATCCAATTTGGATATCGGAGTAAAACATTATGGTTGATCTACTTCAGACTATCAAAACAGTCTACCAAATGACAGATTCGAGAATTATTTGATTTTTAGGGACGTTTTGTTCATTCCCCCTCACCCAAAATCCATCCAAACCCTATATTAAATCCTATTAGAAGCATTATATGTTATATTTCATCAAATTCCCTCAAAAAGAAAACCCTAAGCTCCTACATCCAACTTTAAGAACCTCCAAATTTCACTATTAATTCTGCAAATTTATTCAAGATTCCAAGTTCCTAGTTCAAGAACTTCAAGAACCTCCAAAGTTCACCATTAATTTGCAATTTATCCAAGATTCCAAGTTCCTAGTTCAAGAACTCCAAGAACCATCATTCAAAGGCACGATTAACATCTCAAAAATGAGTATCGATCTAAAGTTCATCATTCAAGGTTTATGGGGTTTTTTTACAATAACTCTCTTTCGTTCTTATGCCCAAAAGTAATTTTCTTTACAAAGGCATGATTTTTATTTGACTTTTACGAATTTGAAGCATGAACCCATATCTTATGATGATTATTATGAAATCTTGATGTTTATGATTTTGAAAGATGAATTTACATGTGTGGAGATATAAAGCATGAATCTTGAATGATATTTATCATGATTTTGATATTTGGGTCGTGAATCCCTATTGGAAATTGTGTTTTTTTGAGAAAGTGTGTGTTATAAGCATGTTGATGTTAAATATTTGAGATATTTTGAATGATTTGACCATTTGGTCTTAATGGAGTTGTTTTGAACTCGATTGTGACAGAAATCCACAACGTGATTGATTTTGATAGATGGGAAGTATGATGGCTCCCAATGTATATTTATATATTACTAAAATTGTTTTGTTGTGGATTATCTTTAAAATGATCTGAGCTAAGTTCGAGAGAAATCTTTAGCACCGAGTGGGAGGTATAAAGCGACCTTACTTCCCTAGAACTACGTGCCCCCGTAGGAGTGAGCCTGAGGCTAATTTATATGGTGATCACTAGTTTGTGTAGATTTGATATCGATAGTCCTACTCCACTGGCAAGGATATGACGGCTTTCCCCAACGTGGATTGTACATTGGAATGCATGTAGCTCACATGGTTTATGTCGGTTATAGGATCTCCCAGCGTGTGTGTGTTTCCTTGTGTCTATGGTGAATGGTGAAATGATTTGAAAGTGGAATTGTGAAAGTTATTCTTTCAAAAGATTTAAATGATATTTACATTATGAGAATTGATATTTTTGATGAACTGAAAGTGATTGAAAAATTATATGATAGATCACATGTGTTATTATACTTATTTCATCCTCTCATGATTATGATGATTTTCTTCGGGCTATGTGAGTCTTTCATATATCCTGCATATTTCATATAAATATTTATGATGATGATGATGTTTATAAAATTGCATACACCCCCATATACTCAGTTCCTTTCCCTAGTACTGACCCACATCTTTGGACGTGGGCTACATTTTCTTGGAATGTAGGTTCAGGTGCTCTGTTCCAGGTTCGACAGTGATTCTTTTGGCATGCTATTCTACATCCTCTGTCTTTGTGAGTCCTCATATCATAAGGACGTGATGTCTGATGTCGGTTTCACAGAATTGTTTACATTTGATAACTGAGTATGAGTCAATTGGGGCATGTCTCAATGGCTTGCTGGTTTTATTGATTTTCTTAGAAGCTTATCAGACTAGTATAGATATTGGGAGTTGACTAATAAGTCGTATTTTGTTATCTTTTTGAAATTCTTTTATTCTTGGATGATGATTAATCTGTTGATATTTGAGGGTTATTTATGGAAACCCCATTGATTCATGTTGAACTGAATGAAAATGGCTCAAAGGGTTAGCTTGGGAATACTCATAGCCTCAAGCACTGTGTGACGCTCTGGGACCCATTTTCCGAGGCATTACAAACTTGGTATCAGAGCCTAAGGTTTTAAGGTGTCCTAGGGAGTCTGACAAGCCATGTTAAGTAGAGTCTTGATCATCGATGTGTAGTGCACCACATCTATGAGCAAGAGGCCACAAGACGTTTTAGGAAAAAATATGATTCCTTCTTTCAGAAGTCTATCGTGCTTAAAGTGTCACTCTTTGCTATTGATTCATGCTCTCCTCTTTCAAAATATGCCTCCACATTGAGTGAGAAGAAATAATGATGGTCTGGGAATTCTGTGTCACCCAAGAGTCATTTTATCTCTTACCTCAAAGCTAGAAAGCTTATTTCCAATGGGTGTATTTACCATTTGCTTAGAGTCAAAGACACTAAGTCTGAGACTCCAACTCTCCATTCTGTTAATGTCGTCAATGAGCTTTCTGATGTCTTTCCGGATGATCTCCAAGGGATACCTTCTAATAGAGAGATAGAGTTTGGGATTGATCTTTTTCTCGATACTCATCCCATTTCTATTCCTCCTTACCGTATGGCCCTTACAAAATTTAAGGAGTTGAAAGAGCAACTCAAAGATCTACTAGATAAGGGTTTTATAATGCCCAGTGTTTCTCCTTGGGGTGCTCCTGTATTGTTTGTTAGAAAGAAAGATGGCTCTTTGCGTATGTGCATTGATTACCGCCAACTGAATAAAGTCACCGTTAAAAATAAGTACCCCTTCTGAGAATAGATGATTTTTTAGACCAATTGCAAGGTGCAAGTTATTTCTCAAAGATAGACCTTCATTCTGGCTATCATCAACTCAAAGTTAGGGAGTGTGACATCCCAAAAACCAATTTCCAAACTTGTTATGGCCATTCTGAGTTTCTTGTTATGTCTTTTGGGTTAACTAATGCCCCAGCAGCTTTCATGGACCTCATGAATCGAGTGTTCAAACCATATCTCGATATGTTTATCATATTGTTCATCAATGACATACTCGTGTACTCCCGTAGTGAGGATGAACATTCTGATCATCTCCGAACTATCTTGCAAACCCTTAGAGATCACAAGTTGTTTGCCAAGTTTAGTAAGTGTGAGTTTTGGCTAAGGTCAGTTGCTTTTCTGGGTCATATCATTTCTTCTGAGGGTATTAGAGTTGATCCCCAAAGACCGAAGCTGTTAGAAATTGGCCTAGACCTATTTCTCCGACTGATATCCAAAGTTTCTTGGGTTTAGCTGGCTATTGCCTCCATTTTGTTGAGGTTTTCTCCTCTATAGTGTCTCATATGAGTCGGTTAACCCAAAAGAAAGTGAAGTTCTTGTGGTCCAAATCTTGTGAGAAGAGTTTTCAGGAGTTGAAGACTCGACTCACTTCAGCCCCTATTTTGACTTTGCCTGATGGTTTTGTGGTGTACTGTGATGCTTCAAGAGTTGGGTTGGGTTGCGTATTGACGCAGAAGGGTAAGGTTATAGCTTATACTTCTAGACAGTTGAAACCCCATGAGAAAAATTACCCTACCCATGACCTGGAGTTGGCTGTTATTGTGTTTTCTTTGAAAATCTGGAGACAATATTTGTATGGTGTCCATGTTAATGTTTTCACTGATCATAAGAATTTGTAGTATGTGTTTACCCAGAGTGAATTGAATCTTAGGCAGAGACGATGGTTAGAATTGTTAAAGGACTATGATATGAGTGTGTTGTACCATCCGGGCAAGGCCAATGTTGTGGCAGATGTAGGTTCAGGTGCTCAGTTCCAGGTTCGAAGTGATTCTTCGGACATGTTGTTCTATATCCTCTTTCATGGTGAGTTCTCATATTTCGAGGACGTGGTGTCTGATGTTGATTTCACAGAATTATTTACATTTGATAACTGAGTATGAGTCAATTGGGACATGTCTCAATGGCTCGCTGGTTTTATTGGTTTTCTTAGAGGCTTGTCAGACTAGTATAGATGTTGGGAGTTAACTAATAAGTCGTATTTTGTTATCTTTCTGAAATTCTTTTTTTCTTGGATGATGATTACTCTGTTGATATTTGAGGGTTATTTATGGAAACCCCGTTGATTCATGTTGAACTGAATGAAAATGGCTCAAAGGGTTAGCGAGTAGCCCCAAGCACCGTGTGACGCTCCAGGACCCATTTTCCGAGGCGTTACACCTCATGTCGGAAAACATGAGTTTCCAGTTTCATACATTGGACTTGCACATTCACAGTAAGATATCATACCTCGCAATTATTGTCCAATTAAAATTGTTACCATCTAACCAAACCATTATTCCATTATTATTAACCAAGGTTATAAGTCATGGTATCGTCATATCGACTATAGCTTGCAAGCAATGTCCTTAGCCAACCTTTTATATAAAGGGACTCCCATGTACCCCAAAGTATTCCATCATTATGTTTGCTTGGGGGAATCCCATGTACCCCAAAATGTTCCATCATTATGTTTGCTTGGGGGAATCCCATGTACCCCACAAGTTGTTCATTATCATGTATACTTGGGGGATTCCATTATACCCCATAAGGAAGTTTAATTAACCATGACCATGACTACAAAACCTTACCATTTAACCATTTAAACCATTTATACCTTTTAGAGTTCCATTACCAAACCTTACCATGCAATAGTACCATGAAAAGTTCAATAATATAGTAAAAGCATTCTCATAGGCATTTTATCAAACATATTGGGACATAGTGTTTCAAAAACCAATAGCAATTACAAATTAACCATTCCCATGCAATCAATTGTCCAAACCACTATTAAAGCATGTAAAAACACAATTAAATCATGGGAAAAACTATAACCAAGCATTTAATACCAAAACCACAACATATATTTGAAAACCCTAAAACCATGCAATAATCATGCCCTGAAAATATTGGATAAAACATGCCTTTTGTTGAAACTAACAATAAGGGAGGATTACATGCCTTAGATGTAACACCCGAATTTGCTGAAACGAAAATGCTACACGGTGCTCATGACCCCGAGGGACCACAAGCTAACCCATGACTGATATCTGTACCTGTATACTGCAAATCATGATATAATAATACGGAATACATGGAACTGTAAGGCCATAAGGTTCAACAGAATAAAATCATGTGGGCGAAAATATCCAAAACAACTAAATATGAACGTAAATCTGAAAGCCCCTAAACTGTTTGAATAAGGAGTTGAAGGACATGTCTCCAACGAACTCTATAAAACTGAACTGAAGAATAAATAAATGAATCAAATCATATTGTCCTTGAATCAATGAGGACTCACTGTGTCTCTGCGACTGGAACGCTATCGCTACTGCTGGGCTAGAGCTCGTGTCTCGAAACCTATGGTGTAACATGAAAAGAAAGCACCATAGCGCAAATGCGTCAGTACAACTGAAGTACTGAGTATACGAGGAAAGTAGGCTGAACATAAAGGGTTTCATGCATGAACAACACTGACTGACTAATATGAACATGGGAGTGCAAACACACATATATGGAAACTGGGACCGTGAATACATGATAGTATGACCTGTAAACTAATACATAGTTTACTGATACCTGCCATGACTAATACTGAAACTGATAACATGGGCAACTATATCTGATAGTCCTGTATATACTGAAATTTGAAGAATGCCCTAAGTTCTTTTACTGAGACTGATACTGAAACTGTAGGAAGTAGTGTTTAACCGACATGCCCCATATATGCCGTTATGGCTAAGCTAGGGTCCAATTTCTACCCCGACTGGAGGGGTGTCAATATCGTGCCACTGGTAAGGACAACTGTGAGTGACCCTTATCTGGCGGGTACTCAATGAGAATGGTGGGAACCCTAAACTGATGGGTTAAGCCACCTCATCAACCCTAATTTGACGGGTTAAGATGTCTCAACCTACGCTGGCTATGTATTTCTGGAACACAAGGATTGCTAATAAAAATCACACCCTGAACTGGCAGGTGAGTTCCCATCCTTGGGTTCACTCGGTGCTAACCTCTACTCCCATCTAGAGGGACTGGACATGAATAACTGACTGTGCATGACTTAATCTTACTGGATTCCATTGACTGGTGGAATGTTACTGATATCTGACACCTGACTAAGATCATGAGGTTTTCTTGAGTCACATGACTGACTGAAGTCTATGGAATCATAGCTTGAGTTCGGATATCATGAAACATGACATAGATCTAGGCACACAGCTATAGTGTTTGGGTACAAGTACCCCCAGGACTCGATGTAAGGAAACTGACACACATGACTGACTTGATCATAAGAGTAGAGTCCATAATATATAATATCATAAGTAGGGATCTCATACTATGCATAGTTATCAACAATGTAATGCATGGAAAGGGTTTCACATCACATGGAAGTACTTGCACAATCTTAATATCATGTTCATTGCATAATCATATTGGCAACACATACCAATAGCATGGAAGTTCATGTGGGTTGCATGGTTATCATACATCTTGTTCATAAGTAGGATTTGCAAGTAGACATAGCATAATCTCAAAAGAATAGTTCATGGGTATTCCAACAACATTTACAAGGCACATTAACAACATAGAAGTCATTGGAACGTAAGGGCATATCATGAATCCTTCACTTAGTCATAATTTAGCTATATTGCATGATTTCTAGTTCCTTAGGCATTTTATCAAACACTTTACATGCACATCTTAAGCATATGTGAATTCATCAAATTATACATCATGAACAACAAAATTTACATGTTTCCAACTCATATGATATCATAAATTCACAAAAAAAAACATATAAAGATTCCATCTTGGGAATCACCCAATATCAACAACATAATCATCAACACCCAACACTATAGAAATCATACTTTATAATGAAAAAGAGGAAAACAAACAAGCATCAACATGGGTATGATCATATCACCACAATCAACCAAGATTTTGTATTTTAAACATTGATTCTTGAACTCTATGAATGAATTGAATCCATATATGAACACTACGCATACCTTAGAAGGAAGATTCTTGATGATTGACGGAGGAATTTCCTTGAAATCGGATCTTCAAGCTTAATTATGCAACCCTAGTTGTTTTTCTCCTTTAGTGCTCTTGGATGATGAGCTTTGAGATGAAAATAGTGTTGTAATATGTTTAGAAGATATATATTTCATAAGGTTAAGTTTAGGGACGTGTCAGGAGTATTTAAAGACTTAATTACCTTTAAAATAACTCAAAACGGAGTGTTTTTGACACCTGGAATTGGCTTAGGCGGCGCCCAAGTGATCGCCTATGTTTGGGTTGGGCGGCGCCTAACCAATCGCCTATGCTTGGGTTAGGCGGCGCCTAACCAATCGCCTATGCTTACTGTCTCTCATGAAAATGGGCATAACTTTTTGCTCG
The DNA here is from genome assembly GCF_002878395.1 of Capsicum annuum. Lineage (NCBI taxonomy): Eukaryota > Viridiplantae > Streptophyta > Magnoliopsida > Solanales > Solanaceae > Capsicum > Capsicum annuum. The sequence continues at coordinate 80,855,683 of NC_061116.1, read as the reverse complement.
GGTATTGGATTAAGGCAAAATTGGTATCGTTGGAAAGCTAATTCGATTCTCTACAATTTGGTGGGTCTAAATCAGCCAAAATCACATTGACATCGAGTTATACTCATTCAAAGATGACCCTTGCAATATCAAATAGTAAAACTTGATGGATTCAAAAACTCTTAGCTTGTATTACCTTGAGTGACTCATAGGAACATGCTTAATGCATCATAAGCTATCCTACCACTAGGATATTCATTGTAAGTCATGTACTCAAGTTTGAATCACATAATACGAGATTTCACATGTAGGAATACTTATTCACTTCCTAGCTTAGAAACATGTGGGGTATTACATTAAATTACAAAGATGATGGAGAGAAATCACTCCTCTAGATGAAACCATAGCCTTCCTTTAACCAATAGCCTTAGATAGAATTAGAGAGTGTATCTAAGTGTTTAAGATTAGAATAATAGGGTAAATAATGTCCCAATATTGATATGAGTCCTGGGGCCTTAAGAGGTTAAGTGGGGAAATGTCTAGATTACCCCCAACTTAAACTACTTAAAATTCCTGTAAGAAGATACGACTACCCTATACTAGTCATTCCCTTCAGTATGAGAGGTACCCACCACTCGTACCCTATCCCCCCCCCCTTTGACCCAATACTATCCAACGTACAACTTACCCAAACCTAGTCATACCCAACCATAAGTACCCCTAAATCATATCCCTGGCAGAATAGAACCAAAAAGAGTTTGAACAATGTCTACCATATGAGTTAATGGTATAACTCATACCCTAACTTACGGCTCATGGTGAGCCACTCATATCAAATCCAAGTTAAGTTACAAAGTCTCATATTAATTGAAGAAAAAAACAAACCATACGACTCGTACCCACCCAAGTCGTATCCATTCCAGAAACCAATCCAACCTACCAACCAATACTGGTTAGCAAATGACCAAGAGTATACCAATCATACCCCATCATACAACTGATACCCATAAGTCGTATGATGTCTAAATCAAGAAATCCAAGAAATTTTCTGTGGGTCCAAATTCAGGGTGTTTCATGATGGTAACCGAACCTCAAGTCAATCTTAGAGAACATTTTTTCTCCCTAAAGTTGATCAAACAAGTCATCCATATAAGACATAAGATACTTGTTCTTCACTATCACCTTGTTAAGATTCTTGTAATCAATACACATAAGCATGGAACAATAATTCTTCTTCACAAACAAGATAGGATCACCCTAAGATGACACACTCGATCTACTGAAACCCTTACTCTGAAGATTCTATAGTTGAGAATTCATCTCCTTAAGCTCGATAGAAGCCAAACTTTAAGGTGATAGAGAAATAGTTTGGGTGCCTAGCTCAATATCAATAATAAACTCAATGTCGCACGAAAAAGGAAGACCAGTTAGATCTGTAGGAAAATATCAAAAAAATCATGTACCATAGTAATAGAGTCAAGTGAGGGATTATCTACAATAAAATCATAAATATAGGCGAGATAAAACTTGAAACCCCTTAATATAAGTCTCCTATCTCGAACATGAGAAATAATCTCATCATCCCATAGCTAAGAGATCCCTACCACATAACTAGGGTTATGTCTTGCATAGCTAAGGTAAAGTTCTCGACAAAATAATCAAAGACTCTATGATAGGGGATAACTAGTACATGCCTAGAATCACTTTAAAATCCACCATATCTAATACATTAGTATCATCCTGAGTATTAAACTCTTAAATAGTCACAACGCATGATTTATAAACTCGATCCATTACTAAAGAATCACTTATGGGAGCAGATACACATAATGTTATAAATAAGTTATCCCAAGATAACTCTAACCATGGTGCATAATAAGAAGATACATAAGAATAAGTGGATATTGGATCAAATAAAGCAAAAATTTGATTGATGACATAATAATATCGTACATGTAATAACATCATCTAAATACTTTGCCTCTGGTCTATCGATACATCATATAAATAACCTCGCCTGCTACCTGGTTGGGCTCCTAACCAATCTACTATCCTAACTACTTAAGGACCTTCATAAGCACCTAGGGTACTACTATGATGGCCTTGTATACCACCCTTAGGTAGGGGCAGCACTACGCTAATTAATGGAATACTTTATATTGTTGGAAAAACTACCCCGCGCTTGGGATACTCTTTAGATAAAAGATCGAAGACCTCATAAGTATAACACACCAAGATAGTGTATTGTAACTAGAACATTCATCTCACCCAGAATAATAACCTCGGCTAGAAACACGATAATGCAAACCCTATAAAGGCTAACCACTACTTTGGCCAGGATGATTATTTTTGCTAGACTTCCATCGATAATCTAAGTGCAGGATGAATGATCCTACTAGACTAATCTTGATGCTAATAAGACTAGAGTAAAGGGTACCTACCTAGATAACCACGAACTCAAAACTATGATCCACTTTGGCTCTTATTGAAACTTTTTTGGTACTAAGGCCTCTTATTGTTGCCCCTTGGTCCTCGCAATGCATCTTATCCATAATATAAGTATGATTAGAAACCTCAATAAAATATATGTCTACAACAACCAAACTATGCATAACATGCAAGAAGAAAGTCTTAATCCCCAAGCAAAACACTAAATTCACCCATACTCAATCGAAAAGATAGATGTAGTATGTCTAGACAACTCATAAAACCAATCCTCATACTCCAAGATAGTCATAGATCCCTACTCTAATATTAAAAACTAGTCTTTGAGATGATCTCTAAGGCTACGGGGCATATACTTCTCTAACAAAACCTTAAAGAACTGAGTCCATGTCAATAAGGGAAATAGAATCAAGATAACCTCTCCACCAATGTCTAACTTCCAGGTCTAACTAAAAGGTAGTATAGTCTACACCATAAGTCTCAACTAGACCCAAACTACAAAGCCTATTCTCACAAGCAACCAAGAACTCATAATTATCCTTGCACGGTGCCCCAGAAAACCTAGGTAAAATTAATCTTATGAACCTACCCAATATTTTTTGCTCCTCAACAAACATAATAGGATGGGCAATTAGCGGTGTTGATGGAATCTCAACTCTAGGAGTTATAGCTTCAAGTTATTCCCTGGCTTGGTACCACTCGGATCCACAAGCTAAGCACTATTAGACGGTGCACCACTAAAAAACAAGAGATGGACTAATGCATCCCTGAGAAATGATAAAGAAATAAACCCTGATAGAGCCTACTCCAACCTTTCTCTAATGCGGGAGCAGGTGATAACGCTCAATCTACAGCTCTCGTGGGAGTGTAAAGCGGTCGTTAGCAAATATAGAACCCAACCTGGGTTGGGTATCGATCCCACAGAGAATAGCTTGGCCAACAAGCAAGAGAAATTACTAGACTTTTAGTGCAAGTCTCGTAGGAAAGGGGGGATTGTAGTATGTAACCAAAACAAGAATGTAAGAACTGAAAATAGCAAAATAAAGAGAGATTGTCACGTGTGTTGTAAACAATGAGAATTGAGGCGTTGGGGTTATGTCCACCTTCTGAGGTATACGTCTCTATTGGCTATGAGTGTGTAGAGTCTTGACATGTAATTGCTTATAGAGAATTGTAGTCGATGGTAAATCCAAGCGTCTCTCGACCTAAACAAGGACTATTTCACTTTAACTCTCTCGAGCTTAAAGCGTGACTAACGGTACGAATTCTCCAAGAAGTTAGTCCAGGTACGGCACTAGCTTTTTAATAGGAAAGGGTGTCCTACTACCTTGACATTATCTCTTTTCCAGACAAATAACTTTTCTCTCGAACAAGTCAGATGTTAGACTGGCGTTGGTCTATGCGTCTTCTTTTCTAGACAAATAACCTTTCTCTCGAACAGGTTAGATGTTAGAATGGCGTGTTCTTGTGTTTGAACCGCAAAGAATGTAGATTTAAGATGAAGAGAATAATGATATAAGCAATATACTTGTCTTGAACTCACAAACTCATAGCTATAGATAGTAACTCATTCGGCTTCCATAACCCCAACTAAGAGATTTAGTTACCCATGAATGCGAAGGATATCACGTTTTGCATGGTGGATGGCGTGAATAGTAGGTGTTTGGCGTGTGGTTTTAGTGATTCCGTAGCAAGTAACGATTCTCTTGTTGTGGAATTTAAGAGTAGAAGAATGAAGAATTGAGAATGGGCTGTAGGAAGATGTCTTAATTGTAAGGAGATGAATGAATTGTCAGAATGTCTCCCCCTCCTCTCCTTCTTTAAAATCTCTAACATGATAGGGTATTTATAATACTCCTATCCTACTCCTACTAAACTAATAAAATAAATAACCAAATCCTAATATACTAATGAAATCCTTGACCCAATTGTACTAGGGTAAGGTTACAAAATTATAATCCAAATAGAATGATGAAACACATAACCTAATTGCACTAGGTTAATGTATTATGGCAAAAATCCAGCTTTGTGTCTGTAAGTCCCAAAGTCTTCAGAAATGCTGTTTTAGCCCGGGACAGATTTTCCATGCAGCAGATTTAGTCCTTTATGCGTCCAGCTCCTTTCCATCTCGTTTGTGAGCTTTCTTTTGCGTCAAGTAAGCCATAAATTGCTGTATTTTGCATCATTTATACCTGAAACTTTCCTAATCACATTTGTTAGCTCATTTACAGGAAAAAGGACTAAAAGTGTACGAAATAGATAATTAGTTCTCGAAACTAGGCTAAAATATGGGCAAAATATATTGATATAGGCGCGTAATTTCGCCTATCATCAGCAGGAACAGGTTCTAGTGAGTGCTCCCTATCCTAGTCCCTAGTTGGGGCTACATCTCTAGCATATCCCCAACCTTGGGGTCATCCACATACTATAATAGGATCCCTAGTCGCAAACTCAAAGTCCTTATCTTTTGTAGCAGTAGCACACGTCCTAGCCATCTGGCAAAAAGTGAAACCAAATGAATCTTAGAAACCAACATAGACTTTTAGCAGAAAATAAGAGAAGGAAGTGACAATCTCATAAGAATGTCTTATATTCTCCTGAAGATAAGAAACATACATCATTTTTCTGATCTGTGAGAATCTAGTAGACACTTGATCTTGTACCAATAAGACTGGTGAACCAAGTGCTCTAATACCAATTTGTTAGGATACAAAATTCTGAGTCATGATGGCACCAACTTTACCCTACCAGTAAGTAAGACAAGCTATATTCTTGAACTAAAAGTAATAGGCTAGATGGTGGAAAATATAATAAAATCCAAAAATATGTAAGTAAATAAATTAAAAGACATAATCATAAGAACAATAATATCATAACAAAAGAGAATTAAAAAATAAGTAACAACATCCCATGACCTAGTAAAGTAGGTATAAGAGATGCTAATCAAAAGAATACAAGTACTATCATAGTCAAATATACAAGAATCTCAAAAATAGAAAGACTATCCAAAAATAGAAGATGGAGAAAACGTCAACTCTAGCTCTGAGAGCTCACCCTCTCTATGGACTCTGACCAACACTATCAAAATCTCAATAGTGGTAGCTAGTAGTTGAATCTATGTCAAAAAGGTACAAAATTTTAGTATGAGTACCCAATACATGAATACTTAGTAGGCATTATCAGCCAATTGAGCTAAATCATAATATAAATATGATAAAATGTGAGATAAATAAGTTAAGTCAAAGAAAGAGGAAAAACCTGGAATAACACTCCAAATATTAAAATTAAATAACAAGAACAATAATACTAAAGAAAACATAGCTATCACAACATAATTGGGCCCCCAAAAACCCAAAAGGTGCAATAAGTAAATAATCCAATGCAGGGCCCCATAAGCTCGGAGGATGCAATCACGGAGAAGTAGTAATAGAAATTACACTAGTTAGCCATCTCTCAAAATATTAATCGTAGATCCTCCCATGCCGTAAACATTAGACTCAAATCAGTTATGTAACATTCATAAATAATATCTCAATGATGGACTTGAATGGGAACTAGTATCCCATATGTCATACTTGAACTGAAACTAATATCATCGATAATGCCAAAGCTGAACCAGACTTAGTATCATGAATTGCTAGAATTAAATCAAAACTATTATCTCTCAATCATCCATCTAGAATGAACCATCATATGTCTAAAACCTCCTCAGGCTTAAGAAATTAAATAAGATAGTGTAACACGTCTATTGAGTCTACAAGGAGCTAATAGTAATCTTTGCTAGGGGCCACTTCTAAGCCTTATAATCCATTCTAAGGCCAATTCTACCCAAACTATATTAGAGTGTAAATTTTCACTATAATATACTAAATATTACTCATTAGGTCCTTAAATAATAATTTTACCTAAAGAATGAGTAACAGCCAATTTCACCTAATTATGACCTTTAAATTGGCTCAATCATCTAATTTATACTAAATGTTACTCCAAGTCCTAATACCTACCCAAAACAATACCATATCGCAGCTATATTTAAGCTCAATCCAAGAGTAAATTAAGCCTAGCCTACCTAGACACTGAAGAAAGTTCGATGAAGTCTGCTAAATTGATGATTTTCCCTTACAAAAAGCTTTCACATGATGCCACGCTATCAAAATGGTAATACAATTGATTATACAATAACAATGGTGCCCATATTGTATTTTTATACTTCGGGTCCAAAATCAAGTAAAAACCCCAAGTGGGGCCCATTTGTGGAATTACACTTTTAAAACCATCAATAGGTCCCTTTATGCTCAAGGATCATTTACCCTAAAAATGGGTAAATTTTAACCTCAAAAAATACCACAATCTACTTAACAAGAATATAGGTATTTTGGGACTATACAGATGAATTAAACTAATAATTTCACAAAAACTTACCAAGATTGTAATAAGGGAACAATTAATTTGAGCTCATAAGCAAACCAAAATCTCCTAATAAAAAATCTCTAATTTTCACTCTCTAGGGCATCTAGCTCTTAAGACTTATGAATAATAGGGAGAAAATCAGGCCAGAAAGGAATTTAAAGTCTTCCTAGGTGCCGCTTAAGTGGCCACTTGACCGCTTAAGCGATCACCGCTAAAGTAGTACTCAACTAGTCTAGCCCTGCCACATTAGTGGATGGGCTCACACTTAAGCGGCATCTACTTTAGCAAATAGACCTTCTTTTAAGAAAACCTACTGGGCAAGCCATGGTCACTTTAGAAATAGGATAGCCACTTAAGAGTCCTCCACTAAAGTGATCAAAGGTACGTTGTAACAGATGCACTAGCAAAAAAATTGAAAAATTCCAAGTTTCCATCGACCCCTCGAGATTCATTTGGAATCTCAAAAATGCAAACAAAATTTGCTACCCTATCACATTGAAAATTTTAGACTCATTGGTACCATCAAAATTTCTATCTGAGGTCGTTTTAACAAAATATGGGCCCCAAACCCATGGGTCATTTTTATCAAATTCTAACCTGTTTCCCTAAATGAGTCTAAAAGCCTCGGGACATAAACAAAACGTCACCCTATCCTAAATTCAACATTCGTGATCTTATAAAACTATCTGAATTAGCATATGAGGTTGTTAACCTAAAGTTCTCACCTAATAGCCAATCCTTATTAGTTTACGCTTCAAAATAGAGAATTAGCTCTAAAAAACCTAATGAACTGCTCGGTAAATAAACTTTCATCTCCAAAAAGTGACAAAAGACTTGAGGTAACTATAGTAATGATCTAAATTGCAAAAGTGTATGAAAATACATAAAATGACCTGGAGGGTTATTACATTTGCGTTCATGGGATTTCAAATGAATCCTGAGGGGTCAATGGAAACTTGGCAAAAATCCAAGTTCAACTGTTGTATAGAATCAGTTGGTGTAACCACCTAAGTAGACCTTTGGTTTCTTAAGTGGTGGTTGTTTTAGCGGCTAATTGGTCTCTTTAGCAGCCAAGGCTTGTCCTGCCTGTGTCCCTTAAGTGGAGGCTTAACCACTAAAGTGGATGTCATTTAAGAGATATATTGTCTTTTTTAACGGAGGTTGGCCAAGTGCTAGGGATTTCTTAACTGATCCTGTCCTGCTTTAGCTGGGACTACTTAAACGGTCAAGTGACTACTTAAATGGCACCCGCAAGGACATTTATTTTAGCCTTTCACCCAATTTTCTTACATTTTTCTCCAAGTCTCAAAAATATTAAAGCCCTAGAGAGTGTGTAAAAATGAGAGGTTGATCTTTAGGGTCTTGGAGATCTAGATAAAGTTGTTTCCTCATTGTAATCCTTGTAAGTTTCCATCTAATTCTTGGTTTAATTATCTGATTTAATCATAAATCCTTACGTTGTTAATAGGTTGATTTTGGTATCAGTTGAGTTTGAAATTTACCATTCATGAGGGTAAATGGTCCTTAAGCATAGAGGGATGTGTTGATGATTTCATAGTTGTGAATTCGAAAGCAAGTTATGAATCTCCAAGTAGGTCTCACATGGGATTTTTACCTAATTTTTTATTTGAAGCATAAAAATGCTATATGTGTATCATTGTTCTCATATTAATGCATAGATCAATATTTTGATAGTGTGTCATCATGTTAAAGCTTCTTGGAAGTGAAAATCTCCCATTAAGCAGACTTTATCGGGCATTCCTCTACATCCAAGAAGGATAGGCTTACTCTCCTCATGGATTAAGCTTAGTTAGAGTATTAGTATGATATTATGCTAGTTTTGGGTTTGGAATTAAGACTTGTTCATATATTTAGCAAGTTTTGGATTATTTAGTAGGTTACTCGACTGGAATAAGGCGTTTGACTTCACTGCTCATTAATTAGGTTGAATTGTTATATTAGTACTTAATGAGACTTTTGAATTACCCTGTAGTGGGATTTTGGAAACTTAGTCTAGTTCGAGGTGGGAATTCCATTAGAATGGACTGTTAGAGTTAGAAGTGGACTGCTCTGGCCCACTTTAGGCCAAGATTTCTATTATCTTCTTGTAGCCTCAATAGGAATCCTCCCATCATCTTATTTACATTCTTCATCCCAAGGGTGATTTTGACATATTCTAACTTGCTTCTAGGCTTGTAATTCAAACTTATTAAGATCGGCTTAAGTCCAATAAATTTTAATATTGAGACATGTTCAAATTTGGTATCTATGATGATATTATTTCCCATTCAAGTCCTTTATTCATGATACTATTTTTGGTTCAAGTTCGGCATGTGAGATACTACTTTTGGTTTGAATCCGACACTAAGAGGTTATTTATGATGGTTATGGAACTGATTCGAGTTTGGTGCTTATGGTATGAGAAGACACGTAGTTATGGTTTCAAGATTGGGATATTTTGGATACTTACTATCATTAATTCTTCTTATTTCATCCACTGGGCTTATAGGGGCTCGCATTAGATTATTTACTTTTGTTTGTATCTACTAGGATTAGGAGCCTAATTATGCTATAGATAGTTATGTTCTCTTTAATGTTATTTACTTGGTTTCTTACTTTCGATATTTGGAGCATTATTCTTGGCTTGCACTTATTCCTAACTTAGCTTATTATCTTACATCATATTGTATTTATATTATGATTTAGCTAAGTCGGCCGATGATGCCTACTGAGTACAAGTTGTTTTGCTACACATACTACACTTCTGCATTCTTTCTCTGGTGTAGATCTAAGTACTAGCTACTGTCATTGATATGTATTAGTGTTGGTCAATGTCCAGAGATAGGGTATGCTTTTGAAACTGGAGCTAACTTGCTCTTCTTCATCTATTTTAGATAGTTTTTCTATTCGAGACAGTTGTATATTTGGCACTAATAGTAATCTTATTCATTTGCTAAAGGCTCTTTTATCAATCTTACTAGGTCATGGGATATTGTTACTCCTTTCTTTATTAATCTTCATGTAATGACCCTCCTAGTCATTTTCTATTTTTTTTCTTATATTAACTATATAGAGCTTTTCTATAGCTACCCAAGTCATTTATAACTTACTGGAACTGACAGTTTAGTTGTCAGGTTGTTCGTTTGGTTTTTAGAGTCAATTCTCTATTTTAAAGTCTTTACTGTTTCAAATTGTCTACCATGCAAAAGCTTATGTCAAATAACTTTGTATGTTATTTATGACAATTCTAACAGCTTCGGAATGTCAATTTTAGGTTTGGTAGATCATTGGTCAGAGTCTCGAGACTCTTAGACTAACTTCAGGCTATTGGCCAAAAGTTAAGAAAAATAACACATCGGTGTGGCACCCACTTTTCAATGAAACAACCTCATATTGAAATTTTAGCCATACCATTGAGTCTGAAATATCAAATTTGATAGGGTCGCATAGTTTGATTTCATATATGGGTTTCGAATAAATCTCAAGGGGTTGGCGGAGACTTGAAAAAATTAAAAGCCTCAACTGGTACTGGTGCACAGCTTAAGTTCCCTTTTGGGCCACTTAAGTAAAGAGGGTGCTAAAGTGACTAGCCCTTCTCTTAAACATCCAGGCTAGCCCAGTTAGATACTGCTAAAGCAAAACCCCTACCGCTTAAGCGATGGTTGTTTAAGCATCAAGGGACTGCTTAAGTAGTATCTGTGCAGGCCTCGAATATCTCTAAAGCAACACTAGGTCATTTAACCAATGACTTTTTAAGTGGCCCAGTGTCTGCTTAAATGACACTTGTATACCCGGGAAGGCTATAAAAACCCCACTTAGCCTAATTTCTCCAATTTTCATCCAGTCTCAAGAATATAGAACCCTAAAATATGTAGAAACTTGGTAGAATCATTGGAGGGTGATTTTGGAGCATTTGTGGACTTAGATTACGCATTTCTTATTCAAAATCATGGTATACTTCCATAAATTACTTGATATAATCATTCATCTTTTTCCAAAATACCTAAAATATTTGTTGGTTGATTATAGCACCATTAGATCTTAGAATTCACCCATTTTTAAGGGTAAATTTCCTTGAGCATAGAGGGATGTTGTGTTGGTTTTGAATGTGCAATTCTACAAATAGGCCCCACATGAGATTCTTACATAATTTGGGACCTAAAGTACAAAAGTGCATTATGGGTATCATTCTTCTTGATTCGATGATGAGATTGTGATTTTGATAGTGTGGCATCTTGCAAAAGATTCTCAAAAGGGGAAATCATTTATTTAGTAAATTCTTTAGGCCTTTCTTCGTTGTCCAGGTAGGCTAGGTTTACCCTTTACATAGATTGAGCTATTTTTAATATGATTATAAATATTCTAGATATAGGATGGGGTTTAAGTATTGGAGGTATGATTGATAATATTTGGATTAGTTGGAATGTTTAGGCTATCTTGAAGTTGTAACTTAGGCATAATTGACTTAGTTGCTTATTTTTTTGGTATAATTTCTATCTTAGGGCTATTTATGGATTATTTAACATCTATATGTAAATTTTGATACCTTAGTGTAGTTTGGGGTAGAATCTGCCTTAAAATAGATTTTAAAGATTAGAAGTAGGGCCCCTCTAGCCCACCTAAGTCCAAGACTTATGTTAGCTTTTGTACACTTCTATACATATGTTGTACCTTCAAAAGCTGATTTTAGGGCTTAAAGAAACTAGATACTTAATGATAATATTTGTTAGGTATTTAGGATTTGGTGTAAATTCTAGGTAAAACCTAGCAGTTTATTGATATGAGTTCTGATTCAAGTCGACATTTAATGATGATATTGATAATAGGAGTTTTAGTTCAAGTCTGGCAAATGATAATAATGATGAAGATGCTATTGAGTTTTGGTTTAAGTCTAGCATTAAGAGTTATTTATGATATAATATGGTATGGATGGATTTATGGTTGTGACTCAATATTTTGTAATTTATGGTCTACGGTTATGTACTCTTCTTTGATTGTACCTTTCAGGCTTATGAGGGCTCACTTTGGGTTATTTACTTTTCTGTACTTATTGGATTATAGGGTTAATTTAATAGTTTTACCTGTGTGATCTTTACATTACTATTTCAAATTTATTTATTTATTTATGAATAATAGTGTTGGAGCTTATTTCCACGTTTGCCCTTTTACCTTAACTTAGTTATTTATCTTACATCTTATCGTACGTATATTATAATTTAGATTAGTTGGTTGATGATGCTTACTAAGTACCCATGGTTTTGTTACTCATAATATACTTTTGTACCTTTTTGGTATAGATCAGAGTATTAGTAGCCATTGCTGACATAACAATCGTATTGAGTTGGATTTCATAGATAGGGTGGGCTATAAGAGTTAGAGTTTCCCATTTTTCCTTCTATTATTTATGTATAGTCTTGAATTTTTTGAGATAGATTGTATTTCACTATTTTAGTACTTATTTTCCATTTGTAGTATCTCTTGTATTGATACTACTAGGTCGTGGGATGATTGTTTATGCCTATCTATCTTTTAGACTATATTTATTATCTCATTATTATTATTACAAGTATTAGATCATAAATTTTCTAGCCTTTAGGCTATATTCCACCAAATTAACCCATTGCTTGTAGCTTTAAGCTACAGTTTGGCTTACCTACTGACAAGATAAAGTAGGTGCCATCATGACTCATAAATTGGATCATGACAAATTGGTATCAGAGCCTAGGTTCACTAGTATTGTTGGTGCAAGAGCAATTGTCTAGTAGCATCCCGCAGATCAAAATAATGACGTCTATTTCTTATTTTCACGAGGCTATAAGACGTTTTTAAGATTTCTTCACTTCTTTCACTCATTCCTTGCTAAGAGTCTGATTTGGTTTCTAAAGAATTCCTTTGGTTTCACTATTTTACAAATGGCTAAGACGTGTGCTACTACTACATAAGATGAGGATCTTAAGACCGATCCTAGGGATTCTATCATTGTTCATGGATGACCTAAAGGTAGGGTAGGGGGCCTTCACTAGACCCTACTCCTACTCCCATGTTAGAGATTCTTATTCCCCAGCCAGTTATGGGACAGGGATCATCCAAGAATCCATTAGGCTTTATTTCTTATTCAGTGCTTAGGGATGTTTGATTTACTTTTAGGGTTTCTTAGTAGTGAATCACCTAATAGTGCACAGTCTACATATCAGAGTGGCACTGAGTTGCGGGAACAACTTGTAGTTGTGGTGCCATAGTTGAGGTCCCTCCTGCACCGATAGTTACTTAGCTGGTAGTTTCCCAGCCTGCTATATTTGTTAAGGAGTAGAAGATTTTGGGTAGATTCTTGAGATTAGCTTTGCCTAGCTTTTCTGGTGCATCAGCGATGATTCATAAGAGTTCTTGATTGCATGTGAGGATAGGCTTTGTAATATGGGCCTAACTGAGACTCATGGTATAGATTACACTACCTTTCAACTAGACTTAACAGCTCAACACTAGTAAAGAGGTCATATTGATTACAGGATAATTGGATCTTACCCATTGACATAGAATCAGTTCTGTGAGATTTTTTAGAAGAAGTATATCCCTCATAGTCTCAGGGATCATTTGAGAGATCAGTTCTCAAGGTTGGAGTAATCCTCCATGAGTGTTGTGGAGTATGAGGCCTGATTTCAAAGGTTGGATAGGCATGTTACTTCTATTCTGACCACTAAGTATAAGAGGGTTCATTTCTTTATTTGGGGATTCAGACTTCATCTTTGCATGTCTACGCAGAGTCTAGTTTACATATGTAGATCTTTTACTAAGGTTTTTTATCAAGCTTGGGTTATGGAGGAGATACATCGCGAGGCCTAAGGGGGCAGCGATAAGAGGTCACAATATCTGAAAAGTTTTAGTAGGAGTCATAGTGTCTCACTGTTCAGAGATATTGATCCTTAGGATAGGTACCCTCTACTTCAGCCGTATCAGCAACAGCGTTAGTCAAGTAAGCCCTTTCAGGCCATACTTTAGAATATCGATGGAGGCCAGTCTAAATTTTGTAATGACTAAATTTTTGGTAATTATGTAAAATATTAACTTTATGTGATTTGACCATTCTACCCCTCCCCATGGTTGCTTTATGGTATTTTTAGGGTATATGGGTAATTGGAATGATTCTCGATGTATTTTAATGTGTTTTATGTGATATTGTAGTTTTTGGAGGCTTAAAAAGCCTTATAGTTGACTTCAGTCAGCATTTATTAATCTATGCATCAGAAGGCAAAATGGACTACACCAGCAGATTCAGAACATCAATTTTAGGGTAGTAACATAGTTGGTATGGTTTTATGGCTTTTATCTCTCATTTTGACCCTCAGTTTTGAAAATTGTGAAATTGGGTTTCGAGGATCATCTTTGTGAAAATGACATTTCTTGAAATTCTGATATTGCCATTGTGTCTGGAGCATTGAATTTGATATGGTACGATAGTTTGTTTGCATTTGCAAGAATCCAGATGAATCCCAAAGGATCTGTGGAGACTTGGAATTCTTTAATTCTCCAGCTGGTGCACTTACGTAAGCAACACATTGGTCTCTTATGCGACTCAACAGATCGGACAAAGTGTCGCATATCCTATTTTAACCTGTTTTCACTTGGGTGAGTTTCTAATTATATAATTTTCACTTTTCTCTCAATTTCATCTTTAAAACAATTCCAAGTTCTTGATTTTGAAATAGATTTTGGAGGTTTGTGCTGGTAAAGCTTCAAAATTGGATTTTCAGCTATTTGGACCTTGTTTCTAACTTGTTTTTGCTTGGTTTTTAGCTATAGACTCCTAAGAGTATGGGGAACATGTTTCAAAAATAAAGATTTTACCCTTCTTTTTTAAAAACTTATTTTGGGGGTCCGTTTTAACCCTAACTAAAAAATAAGCAATATGAATATTGTTGTCTTTAGCAATATGGATATTGTTGTCTTTATTATGATGCATATCTTCTATATTTCTATGTCTTAGTTGATTCTGGGTCCATTAATTGGAGTAAGGCTTTTGAAGGCTTTGGAATTAGTGTTTGGCATTTGAGGTAGATTTTATGGCTTAAATTTCTTCAGACTGGGTTGGGTAGTTAATGTTGATACAAAATCATGTTAAGGATGTGGGAACTAATCATAGAATTGTCTATATTATCAGGTTGTCCATATGTAGGGCCTATATATTAAAGTTATTTGGCAGTTTTGGAACATTATTTGCTATGTGTGACCGTATGGGGTGCTATATGATATTATTGGCCTGTGTACGTGGAAATTAATTGTAATCTTGTTTGATGAAAAAGACTAATGTGGTAGCAATGGTGACCTTTTAATATGTTTCATTCTATTGGCATATGGATTATGTTGGATTCATGGATGGTTGGATAAATGAGTTGATTTTGGCTCACTTGGTTGGTATATTAGTTGGATATGAAATTTCTCATCCTGATTGGTTGTGATCATTAAATCCTCATATCATATTCATCTAGGAAACATTGATAACACTATGGTAATACTAGAAATACTGGAAATATTTCCTTTTTCTGACAAGAAAGGTGACATCTTTAAGACTCTCTATAGATGGATATGTTGAAGAGGAGTTATCGACATTGGTTGTATACGAGTTGACAATTAAAAAAGTATATAGGTTGACGAACCCCCATGGATCCTACATCGAGAATCTTTAGCTCCATAGGTGTATATAGAGATTGTGCGACAACCTCGGGCATCATCATTATTATCATCATTATTATAATTATCATCTCCATTGTATTGTATTTACTTTGTACTTTTTTATGATGTATTATTTTCCTTGATGTGACAATTTTATTCTTCCTTCGTATTCATATGTGTGATATCTATATACTTGTATTTTCTCTCTTGTATTATTATAGTGTATGTGAATATTATAGAACTATTAGTGGAGATCATGTAGTCTACCATTTCGGACATTTTCTACTTGTATGTGATGTGCCGTTAGTGTATATTTTGTATGCTATATTTTCTACTTTTCTCGATCGTCCTATGATACCTACTGAGTACAAGTGGACCATACTCACCCTTATTGTGCCTTTTCGATGCAGATCTAGGTTTGAGTGCGCATCACGGTGGTTGATGTGGGTGAATTTGGAGCTTTTCAAGGTAGCGGCTGATTTTATGCATCAAGAGTTTACTACTACCTTTCTTTATTTAGATTATGTCTTCATTTGTATTCAAAGATAGAGTTGTTCCTGTTTGGATACCTTATGTATTTTGATCTCGAGTTATACTAGTTATGTACTTATACTGTGACACCAGGTTTTGGGATTTGGATGGTATCTTGATTATATTTTTCATTTTCTATATATATGTGGTTTGACTTAATTCTGGGGGTCATTCCTTGGTTTTAGTATTGATTTCTCTTTTTATATCAGTTTGGGTGATAAGCTTACTTGTCAAGGCTTGCCACGATAAGTGTCATCATGACCATTGATTTTTAGGTCATGACAAATTGGTATGCCTTCGAATCGTGATATTGACTTCCCATTATGTTAAGCCAGTCACAAGCTCATTTCCATTCCTCCTTATAGGATGGCCCCAATTGAGTTGAAGGAACTGAAGGATCAGTTGCAGGAGTTATTGGATAAGTGATTTATCCGACCTAGTGTATCACATTAAGGTGCCCTATCTAGTTTATGAAGTAAAAAGATGGGTTTATGTATATGTGTATTATCAGTAATTTAACAAGGTGACGGTTAAGAATAAGTACCCTCTTCCTCGTATTGATGATTTACTTTATCAGCTCCAGTATGCTTCCATGTTATCAAAGATTGATTTGAGGTTTTGGTATCACCAGTTGAGGATTAGAGCTTTAAATATTTAAAAGATAGCTTGTTGGACTTTATACAGTTATTATGAGTGTTTAGTCATATTTTTTAGGTTGACCAATGCCCTAGCCACATTCATAGAGTTGATGAACTGGGTATTTCGACTGTATCTTGACTCCTTTATTATTATATTTATAGATTATATATTGGTTTTATTCCAAGAGTGAGGCAGATCATGAGGAGCATTTTCAAATTGTTCTCCAGAGATTAAGGGATGAAAAGTTGTATGCTTAGTTCTTTAACTGTGAGTTTTAGTTGGAGTTTGTCTCTTTCTTTGGTAATATGGTGACTAAGCATGATATTTTGGTCGATCCAACTAAGATTATAGTGGTTCGTGATTGGGCTAGACATAATTCTCCTATCGATATTTGAAGTTGTATTAGTTTAGCAAGTTACTATCAAGGTTTTGTTGAGGGTTTTTAATCTATCACAGCTCCATTGACCATGTTGACTTAGAAAAAGATTTCCTTTCAGTAGTTTGATGCTTGTGTGGCAAACTTTCAAAAGATCAAGGAATAGTTGACTTCAGCTCCTATCTTGACCTTGCCTAAGGAGGGCATGTCTTTTACCTTCTTTTATAATACTTCAGGTGTAAGGTTAAGTTTTGTGTTGATGTAGGAGGGGAAGGTTATTGTGTATGATTCTCACCAAGTAAATCCTTATGAGAAGAATTATCCTACCCATGATTTGGAGTTGTGTGCAGTAGTTTTTGCTTTGTACAGTTATTTTTGCTTTAAAGTTGTGGTGGCACTACTTTTATATAGTTTGTTGTGATATTTTCTCAGATTATCATAGCTTTCAGTATCACTTCTCCCAGTAGAGATCTTGATATGAGATAGCATTATTGGCTTGAGTTTCTTAAGGATTATTACTTAACTATTCTCTATTACTCGGGCAAGGCTAATATAGTTATAGATGCCTTAAGCCATAAGTCAACTTGCATGGGTTGCTTGGCACATCTTTTGACCCAGGAGAGGGCTTTGCCTTATAGGTTCGGTCTTTTTCTAACCAGATAATTAGTCTTAACATTTTGACACTTGAGTGTGGTTTGGCATTCATGGAGACTAGGTCTTCTTTGATGAAGCAGATTCGAGCTCACCAATTTTATGATGTATAAGTGAGATTGATTTGGGATAAGGTGTTGACAGTAAGGCTAAGGAATCCTTACTTGATTTAGATGGAATTTTGAGGATTGGAGGCTGAGTTTGTGTTTTGAGAGTGGGTGATTGGATTAGATTGTTTTTTAAGAAGGCGCATTATTTCAGGTATTCCATCCATCTAAGAGTAACAAAGATTTATCATGATTTGAGGCAACATTACTGGTGGGGTGGTATGAGGAAGGATGTAATGGACTTTCTAGTTCGTTGCCTTTGTTGTTAGTAGGTGAATATCGATTATTTGAGGACTAGTGGTTTGCTTTAGAGGTTACCCATTCCCTAGTGAAAAAGGGAACAAATCACTATGAACTTCACGACTGGATTGCCACGTATTTCTCATGGTTTGGATAGTGTTTGGTCATCTTGGGCCGATTGACCAAATCTACTCACTTCATTTTGGTTCAAGTCACTTTCAATGCATAGAGGTTGACCTATATCTATATTCACGAGATTTTGCATCTCCATGGTGTTCCAGTGTATATTACTTAAACTGAGGTTCAGTGTTCATATCTTACTTTTGGAAGAACTTTTAGGATGATTTAAGTACTCTAGTTGATCTTAGTATGGCATTTCATCCTGAGATTGATGGGCAGACAGAGCGGACTATTCAAGTTTTAGGGTACATGCTAAATGCTTTTGTGATGGACTTTGGTAATCAGTGGGAGCAGTATCTAGCCTTGGCAGAGTTTGTATATAATAATAGCTATCATTATAGTATTGATATGGCTCCTTTTAAGGCTTTATATGGTAGGCGTTGTCTCTCTCCAATTAGTTAGTTTAAGGTTTCTAAAGTTAGACCTCAAGGCACGGATTGCTTTCTGAGTCTTTAGATAGGCTTTGAGTGGCTTAGAGTAGGAAAAATGGGTATCGTTGGTATGGTGGTACATGTTGGTATGGTTTTATGGCTTTTATATCTCATTTTGACCCTCGATATAGAAAATTGTGAAATTGGGTGTCGGGGGTCAACATTGTGAAAATGACCCTTTTTGAAAATCTGATATCACCATTGAATCCAGAGAATCGAATTTGATAGGGTAGCATTGTTCTTTTGCATTTTTGGGATTTTGGATTAATCTCAAGGGGTCTACGGAGACTTGAAATTCCAATATGGAATTTCAAGTCTCCAGCTGGTGCACTTACTAAGCAACACTTTGGTCACTTATCCGACTTAGCAAATCAAACCAAGTATCTCATACGTGACATTTTGATCACAATTGCGATCTCTGTGTAAGTGATGATAGGTTTACTTATGCTATACTTGCCCTCGGGTAGGGTATCGCATACACGACACCTGGTTACATAAGTGATAGTCACTTAAACCACCCGGTGATCACATATGCGAAGCCTGGGTCCCTTAAATACTAAATTTTTGCTATTTTTCACCATTTTTGATATTTGGAGCTTAGGCTTCATGATTTTGAGCAATTTCCTCCATTTCTAAGCTTAAGTAAGCTCCAAAATACCTATTTTAACTACTTTCCTTCAATTTTATCATTTACTTCTTGTTTAAACATGGATTTTAAAGTGGGAAATTGGGAATTTTGGCTCGAAAGGCCTTAAAATTATATTTCTCTGATTTCAACCCCTTTTCACTTGGATGAGTTTCTAATCTTATAATTATCAGTTTTCTCTCAATATAATCTTCAAAACAACTCCAAATTCTTGATTTTAAAATAGATTTCAAAGGTTTTTGTCAGTAAAGCATAAAAAATAATCTTTTATTGATTTGGACCTTATTTTTAACTTATTTCCGCTTGGGTTTTTAGTTGCAGACAACTAAGAGTATAGGGAACATGCTTCTAAAATAAAATTATGATTTTCCTTTCTTTTTTGAAAACTCATTGAGGGGGTTATTTTAACCCCGACTTAAAAGTAGGCAATACAGATATTTATTTCTTTTGATGTATAGATTCTATATTTCTATGTCTTAGTTGATTATGAGTCTATTCGTGGGAGTAAGGCATCAGATTAAAGACTTTGTGACTGGTTTTTGACATTTGAGGTAGGTTATGGCTTAACTTTCTTAAACTAGGTCAGGTAGTCAATGTTGAAACAAAATCATTTTAAAGGTGTGGGAACTAATCATGAAATGGTTATATTATTATGTTGTGCTAGTGTGGGGTCCTATATATTGATGTTATATGGCGGTTTTAGAACATTATTCGCTATGTGTGACCGTGAGGGGTCCTATATGATACTATTGGCTTGTGTACGTGGAAATTAATTGAAATCTTGTTTGATGAAAAATCCTAATTTGGTATTAATGGTGACTTTTTAATGTATTTCATTCTATACGCATAAGGATTATGTTGGATTCACGAATGGTTAGATAAATGAGTGGATTTTTGGGTCACTTGGTTGGTATATTGGTTGGATATGGAATTTCTCATTTTGGTTGGTTGCGAGCATTACATTCTTATATCATATTTATTCATAAAACATTGGTACCTCCGTGGAAATACTATAAATACTATAAACAATGGCTTTTTCTGATAGAAAATGTGACATCTATAAAACCCTCTAACGATGGATGTGCCAGAGAGGAGCTATCGATATTGATATTGGATATTGGTTATATATGGGTTGAATATCCCCCTATGAGTCCTACGTCAGGAAGCTTTATCTCCGTAGGTATATACGGAGTTTGTGTCATAACCTCAAACATTATTATTATTATTATTATTATCATCATCATTATCATTATCATTTCCATTGCATTGTATTTACTTTTCACTTTCTTGTGATGTATTATTTTCCTTGATTTGATATATGTCTATGTGTACTTCTTCCATTATATTTGTATGTATGATATTTGTATATGTGTATTCTCTCTCATATTGTTATGGTGTGTGTGAATATTATAGAATTGTTAGTGGAGACAACGTGGGCAATCATTTGGAACATTTTCTAGTTATAGGTGATGTCCACTTTGTGAGTATTTTGTATGTTTATTTTCTACTTTGCTCAGTTGTCCTATGATACCTACTAAGTACAAATGGACTGTACTCCACCCCTACTGTGCCCTTTCGGTGTAGATCCAAGTTTGAGTGAGCCTCATAGTGGTTGATTTGGGCGACATTGAAGCTTTTTGAGGTAGCGACTGATTTCCTGCGTCCGGAGTTGACTAGTACCTTTCCTTTTTAAGACTAAGTATTCATTTGTATTCAAATACAGAGTTGTTCATGTTTGGATACCTTAAGTATTTTGATCTCGAGTTGTACTAGTTATGTTCTTACAGTATGACAGCAGGTTTTGGGATTTGGTTGGTATCTTGATTATATTTCCATGTATATATAAATATATATAGTTCGACTTTGTTCTAGGGGTCTTTCCTTGGTTTTGGTATTAACTTCTTTTTTTATATCAATTTTAGTGATAGGCTTACTTGTCAAGCCTTGCCGCAACAAGTGCCATCATGACCCTTGGTTTTTGGGTTGTGACAGCTTCAATGATCATCCTAGATAGTATATTGGTTAGTCTTTGATAGGTTTCTCTTATGGTTTTTCTAGCCATAGTGGTTGTTTTGGGTCAGTCTGTGGTTCCAGTACAACGCTTGGGCCATGCTATGGTTGTGGGGCTTTTAGCCATTTATCAAAAGAGTGCCCTAGTCGAGGAGTAATATTTCCTTTAACTCAGAGTGTTCCTCCAATTAAAGTGGTATATCTCCCACCTAGAGGTGATATGCATGGTGGTAAGGGTGGTCCCCAAAGTTCTCATGGACGTTCTCAGACAGGTGGGATAGGAGATCATTAAGAGCCTAGCCAGGTGGCGGGCATGTCCAATTGTATGTCGGACATGCTAGACCCAAGGCTAAGTCTTTGAATGTTTTCATCACAAGTACGATCTTTGTGTTCCATCAGTTGGCTTTTAATTTATTTAATCTGGGATCCACTTATTCTTATGTGTCTTCTTATTATGCCCCACAGTTAGAGTTATCTTGGGATTCATTATGTTGCCATTATGTGTATCTACTTGATGAGTGGTGATTTTACCACTCATCTGCACCAAACATTTTGCACACTACCATGTTTTGTATCAGAAAATAAGACATTAACATGGTTTAAATGCACTAATATCCATAGTTTGTAGGTATCTAATTAAGAAGGTAAAATGATATGGAATAAAGCTCAAAAAGGGATCAAATAGAATGAAATGGAGTGCAACTGGATACCTGAAGCAGTTCCGCCTCAATTACCGCAACCACGGTCCTCAGGCCGCGGTCACGGTCAGTCAAGATGGTCAGCATAATACAATCGCGGAGTACATCTGTGGTTGTGTAGCCACGATCGCGGTCATGTCTGCGCGATCGCTATTCAGCGGGAATATGACCCAAGGCAGTTTTGTAAATCCCAAACCATATTTAGGAAAAAACCCTTTCTTCTTTGGGTTTTGCTTACCTCATAGACATTTTTTCTTTCAAAGTAAAAAACCCTAGTTGGGAAAGTTTGTAACTAATTGTGGAGGCTTCTTAGTAATTTTGTGAAGAATGAATGCTTTGGATAATCCTCATGGTATATCTCTCTTTACTTTCTTCATGAGTAGCTACGTAATTTAGTCTTAGGATTATCTTGAACTAAAGTGTAATTGTGTGTAGGTGTTGTTGAGTTTGCATGATTGCTAGTTATTTAGTATGGATTCCACCTTTTTTTGAATTTATGAGTTGAAATTTATGGGTGAAACGCCCAAATCTCCAAATGGGTTTGATGGGTGAAAACCCCAAACTCTAGAAAACCTTTATCATCCTCGAAAGAGGGATGAAGGTGAACTTGAGGTACCCTATAACATCCTTGAAAGAGGGTTATAGGGGGACAAGACAATGATGGACAATTAAGCCTATGGTTTACTACCTTTTGTAATCTTAGAAATAAGTGTAAATGGATTCTAAATCATATCAAGAGCATCATCCTAGAAATAGGGATGCTTTTTTAAGGTTTTGGGTGATTATGAATTGCACACTCATTAGGTGCTCGAAAGAGCGAACAGGTGAAATCGTGGTGGTTTTATTGAAAGATTAACCATAATGATCTTTGAACTTTGATCCCAAGATTTCCTCCAAACTTGAGTTTCCATCAAAAATGCTATTTACTGTGTTATTAGCCAAAGATTTTCACAAACAATTTCAAAACCAATACCCCTATTTTATTTTACATGTCGTGTTTGCTAGCATTCTGGGTAACCTTTTAGAAACTAGAGCACCCATAGGACTTGAAATTTATAATTCGCTCTTTATGGATTCGACCCCAACTCTACTTGGTTTATTAACAACTACTGCCTCACCCCTCAAATATGGGAGTGAGTTAAGCGTTATCACTACTCTCATGGGTGATTCTTTAGTATTTGATCAATTTTACACATAATGTGTTTCGATTGTTCAAGAGTTTGATACTTAGGATGACCTATTTTTTTAGATATGATGGATTTTAATGTGATTCTCGGCATGAACAGGTTATTCAACTACCATACGGTCTTGGATTTTCTTGCCAAGATTGTTCCCTTATCCATACTTAGCATACCCCAGGTTATGTGTCAAAGAGCTATTAGCCGTGAGCCGATGGGGATTATTTTTATATACGATCTATGAGATTTATTTTGAGGGGTTATGAGTCTTATCTTGCTTATATTCATTATGTTAGTATGGAAAGTCTGTCACTTGATATTTTTCCTATAGCCGTGAGTTTCTTGATGCTTCCTTACCAATCTACCTACTCTTCTCCTGTGCGTGATATTAAGTTTGTTATTGATCTTAAGTTAGGCACCCAACTTATTTTGATGGCACCTTACCATATGACTCCTACCAAGCTTAAGAAGATAAATTCTAAGCTTTAAAACCTTCTTAGTAAGGGTTGTATTAGACTGAGTGTATCTCCTAGGGGAGCTCCCATGTTATTCATAAAGAAAAAGGATGGTTCCATGCATATGTGTATTAATTTTAGGCATAAGGTGATGATGAAGAACTATTATCCTATGCCTTGCACGATTTGTTTGACCAGCTTTAGGGTGTAGTGGTATTTTCTAAGATTGACTTGAGGTTTGGTTACAATCAGTTGAGGATTCAGGCTTAGGATATCCCAAAGACAACTTTTCGGACACGATATGGTCATTGTCAGTTCTTAGGGATGTGATACACAAAAATTACAACCTTCTTATGAAAGTGTAAGCCGTCGCTGTCAAATATAGAATCCAACTGGGTTGGGTGTTGAATCCCAAAGGAAATACTGTGTTCACTAAGTCTTGTGGTTGTTATTAGACTATTAATCAAAGGTTCCTAAGCAAAAAGGCGGCTTTTGATTTATCAGTTGTATAGAAATGCTTGTCACAGAAAGTAATCCACTTGTTGATTGTATTAAAAATAGTAATACAGCGAAAGTAGTCAAACTAGAGTTATGGTTACCAAGATAGTCAAGCAGCTAGGGTTGTGAACTATTTTGAATTCCTTATGAATAATTCTAATTGCAAGAGTAAGTGAATTCTATGGTTTACCCATTAGTTTCTCAACCTAAATGAGTAATTTTATCCCTTAATTTTTTCAAATATAAGGAATATATTATTTGTTCAACTATATTCTCACATGGGCTAAGGCATCTACCCTCTATCTAAAGGTTAAAGCCTTTAGATTTGTGTAAACTATTTCTTTTCCTAACAAACACTTTTCCATTCGAACAAGTCATGTTCTTGGGCTCACTTTTTAAGTTTGCAACCAAGAAAAGTCATTAAAGTGAAGAAGGGTTTATGAAATATCAATTAATCATGGGAATCTACAAAATTCACAACCCAATTCAGCTTTTCACATCAAGGCTCCTATAACCCTTGTTATGGGATCCTAGCCACACATCTCTATAATAGAAAGAGAAGAAATCATTGTGTTCTTCATAAATTAATTCAAGATTTACTTACAAAGGTTACAAGAATTTGTTCGTCAATTATCAATAGAGATGGAATAATTAGATCCACAAGATTTCTTAATTCCCCAAAAAAATACTAGGTTCTTAAGAGTTTCTAGATCTGGAAACTATGATAAAAGATGAAAATAAAAGATAGATATCCCATAATAAATCCTAAAACTGGTATTTATATGTTCCCGGGTAAAAAGAATCTAAAATTTGAATTCAAAAAACCGCATCCAAACTGATGGCCAAATTGGTGGTCCGTCAAAAGGTTGACTATCCACCATTTTGTCTGTCCCTGCTGCTCCTGGATACTCACATTCTGGATAAGGCTGACGGCCAATCTAGTGGTCCGTCGAAATACTGACGGTCCACCATTTGGTCCGTTCTGAGTCTTTCAGGACGTAGTGTTCTGGATAAGACTGACGGCCAATATGGTTGTCCGTTGTAGATCTGACGGTCCACCATTTTGTCCATCGCTGAGTCTTTCAGGAGGCAATGTTCTAGATAATACTGACGGCCAAGATGATGGTCCATTACAGATCTAACGATCCATCATTTGGTCTGTCGCTGAGAGTTCTAAAACCTTGGGTTCTACCTAAGACTTGACGGTAAGGTTGGTGGTCCGTCGAAGGTGTGACGGTCCACCATTTTAACCGTCAGAAGCACTTTTCTATCACTTTTCAGAGTCTTTTCCTTCAGCTAACTCCTTGCCCTAAAACACTAAAAACCAACATCAAATGCAACCTTGGTTGCTTGAAAACATCCAATTTTCCCAAGAGAGATGCAAAATGTTCTGTCAAAAGCCAAAACATCAACACCATCAACTTAAGATCATTGCTTGTCCTCAAGCAACTCAGCACCTAATTGTGAACATGAACAATATCATGACAAGCAACCAACTAATGAATCATTTTGTCGCAATCATTCACTCATCATTTCACTCATATGAATTTAACACATTAGGATCTACACCCAGCATTGATTATAATTCAGCACACATACATGGATGTTATGTCCCATAGAGAAAAACAAACCGAAGTAAAACTCCAGTTTCCCTCACAACAAAGAAGTCCACCACTCATTATATTATGCGGACACAATCTAAGCTTTTATACTCACAAAGAACTTACAAGCATCGTCCAAGTCCCCTTAGGCTTGTCCTTGGCATTTAACACACCCTTAAAGCTGATTCATTAGTATCAAACAGGTCTTTTCTAGGCTTGTAATAAGGCTTCAGGCTAGGTGAGGGTACTCTTTTGGGTAACGTGACTCAATAGGATTTAACTCTCCTTGCCCTCGCACTTTTCAGCTCCGAAGCTGCTATTTTAATCAACTTGCTTACAATCACCATTAATCAATTCTACTTTTTTTAGCATCATCCACCCTCAACTTATACTGATGCAGTAAGCCAAGGTGCACAGAATCATTGGTTAGATTAGGGAGAATGCCTTTAAACTATATTCTAAACCAATTCTCCACTAGGTGCTTACATTTTTAAAATAGCCACCCTCAACTTAGGTGTTTTGCCTAAGTTGAGGTACACAATGCCTAATATTTGGCCAGGGCCAGAGTAGAATGCTAATTCCCCACAGAAAATTAATTATATTTATAGGAAGTGAAAAAAAAACTACTAAAAAGCTCAAAACGGATTCAAGTGAAATAAAAATCTTTGAGGGGTTAATTATTTAGGCTAAGTAGACTAAAACAAGAGGGCCTATCATCCGATCCTATTGAATTTGTTATAGAATAGTATCAATGACTCAGGAAAGTTCTAGGCATTAGACTATGAAAGAACTGAAGATAAATCCTTACACCCACAGGTAACTGAGTTAAACTTCTTTTGCTACTCTTAGAATCTTCATCACATGATTCATGCACTCTTACAAATTAATGCCAAATGCAAATTTACTAAAGGTTATGTACACATGCTCATAGTCTTATGCCAACACCATTCATTATTCAAATCTACAAAGGTACTAAAATTGAACATTTTATAAATAATATTAAACACATATATTGACATCACAATCTTAAGAAATTTGACATGTGGAACTAAAACACCCTAGACATGCCGCTTCTACTAGATAATGCATGATAGGGTTCAGAATATCTACAACACAACCCAACCATGATACAAGTACACCCACCCCAACACAAAATCATATGCATTGTCCTCAAAGCATTCAAAGTAAGGTTCAAAGGATTGAGTATACTTGTTTTGCCATCTTATTCATTCTAAGTCATCTATCAATTATGGAGAGTTTCCTGTATCCTCGCCTGGTGAAATTTTGGCCCCTTTGGTGGTAGGGGCACTGATAACCTCACCCTCCACAATCGGAGGGCTCATCTCCAGAACTAAACCTGTACTTTGCCCCCTTGCTGGGGCAGCGTTAGTAGATACTCCTGTTGTTTCTTCTTCTTCTCTCTTTTTCCTTTTGCTTTATCTTTTAATGACTTATTTTTAGCCTTCTTAATAACACATTGTTCTTGTTCCTATGGTGATATTTCTTCTCTCTTCCTCCTCCTTTCTTTTTTCCTTACAGCTTTTTCATCCATTTGATGCTTACCTTTGTCCTTCACGGGTCTTACCATCAGATCCATAATACCTTCATCATCATCGCTTACCACTAAAACTGGGTTAAACATAAGCTGTTGTGACTGCTTCCCTTTCAACTCTGCTATGCCAGCCTTTGCTTGCTCGAATTCTGCCATGAGCTTGGCAAGATCAGGGAGAGGCAAAGAATCTAGCCTTTTGTTGATGCGGGATTCTATGTTATCCATCCTAACTTGGATAGTTTGAAACGGTCTGACTGTTTCATCCACAATTTCATAAACAAATGGTTTGAAGTCTCCTGCTCAATTTTCTAGCTGCCTCTGAAATCTCTTTTGAGTCTTCACCATTTTAGCAAAGTTTTCTGGATAGAACCTATACTCAGCAAAATCTGCTCCACCCATAGACTATGCAAAACCTTACCCTACAGACATACCTTGGGCACATAATCAGGTGGTACATATGTGGTGATAGGTAAAGGCATACCTTCAGGCATTTCTGTAGCATCAAGAGTTGGTACAGACTGAGGCTAATAAGCTGGAGGATTGGTGACATGCATATCGAACTCTGATTCATCTTTCAACTTCTCAATGTCATGTCTATGTGTAGGCTATATTTCAGTGTCAACTCCATGATTTAGTAGTACACCGGCTTGCTTGCATAACTCGGTGATTAAACATGGAAAAGGCACTGAACTGGTTATTTTATGTGACCTCATGAACAACTTATCTGCAATTAAATGGACAAAATCAATCAGCATCCTTGAAACCAAGCTAGCTACTAACACAGCTCTGTGATGATCCAAGTTCCCGTCCCCTTTTGTCGGAATTAATCTCAAATGAACAACAGCCTACCAAAACTTAGCCTTAAAGCTAAGGGTTGATATTGCAATGCGCTCTTGTGAGTTTGTCAACAAGAAAGAGTTATCGTCATCAGTTAACAATGAAGCCTCCCAAGGTCTCTGAGTGGATACACTTCTTATTCTATACTCAAAATCAAGGACAGTGGGTGGAGCCTCGTATCCCGGCCTGAATAATATTTTGTTGATCGTTCAGCCTGATATATCAATAGTGACCCCTCAGATTGGTACAAACTCTCTATTTGGTTTGTTTGGGATTGGTGTCCCCTTCGGGCAGTCCTTTTTCACTAGGCAAAGATAATTTCCAAAGAATTCTCTTGCCCAGTTTGATTGATATGCTCCTGGTGGCCTGCTCATCCATACTAGTCCATACTCATTGAAACAATATTCCAACTCAAGATATTCACATAGCTCCGTCGTCATGATCTAATGTTCTTCCATGAATGACTTTCTTGATCCTTCTTGCTGTAGGTGTCAAGCCATCATAAAATTCTCTTTGTGCTCCTTCTATCTGTCACCTAATTGCATCTCAGATTTGGGGATCCTTTCGCCTGATAACATTAGTATCCTCTAGTTCAGCTTCTACATCTGGAACTTCTATTTGTTCTCTCAAGTTATCAGCTTCAGTTTCACCCTTTACAGGCAATGGTTGAGTTTCATTAATTGTTGCTTCATTGAGCCTTAAACTGTGTTGCTAGTTCTACTCTCACTCTTCTCCTTAGACTGGGAGAGTTAGGGATCTTCTCTTTCATGTTGTCTAGTGTTGTAGGTAGGTGCGGATGCATTTCTACCCATTTGAGACCTTCCGCCTCTGATTTGTGTAAGTTTGGGAGCCATAACGCTTGAATAAAAAGTAAGAAATTAGTTCAAAGCTCAAAAATAGTCAAATCATCGGATTTTATGTCTTAACGGTCAAAGTGATGGTTCACCAGTGATGAGACGGTCCACCAGTTTGGCCGTCGAGCCTTAACTAGTGTGTAGAAAATTTTAGAGCCCTGCGATAATCTATTTGGTGGTCCGTCACAAAGTTCACGGTCAACCATCTTGTCAGTCGCGGCTTATCTAGTAAGTGCCATTTCTATGAGTCCTTCAACGGTCAACTTGGTGGTCCATCACAAAGTTTACGGTACACCAGTTTTGCCGCCGCACCTCCATCTTCAGCTACAACTTTTGATTTGACCTTATTTCAAGAAACTCATATGCCAGATCAAATTTTAGCTATAGCAACGACATAAAATTCACATTTGAAGCACCATTCTTCTCATTTTAAGAAATTTAATTTATTCAGACTTCACCTAACATGATACATTAAAGTTTCAACCCAAAACATCCATATTCAATACAAAAAAAGCACCTCAAGAGAACAAATCATGCTTTCACACTTTTTATAGAGAACAAAAAGAGAAGGTTATGTGCATACCTTGGTTTTGCAGTAATCTACTTGCTTGGAACTTCAGGGGCAAAAATTAACTTAGAACTTTACCACTTCTTTCACTCTTTGTTTTTTATGAATAGAGGGAGAGATTGAGCTTGATTAAATAAGGGAAGTTGAAGGAGATGGGGAGTCTTCGATGGAAGAATTCCCTTCATATTGTTTGAATCCTAAGGTAGTGGAACAATTAAAGTATGCGAAATGGTTAAAATGAATGTGACCGCTCAATTTTATCCTTAACACTCAATTAGATCAAATACAAAGCTCTTAAGAAAAGCACAGATTTAACCCAACCCAATTTGAAATTAGGGTTAAAACGACAACGACCCTGACAGTCCTTCATATGTGCGATGGAACACCACACCGTCCATCGCTACTTACCAACATGTTGGTGATTCTTCTTCATTATGATGGTCAATGGGACGGACCACCAAGATTTTGATGGTCCACCAGTTTGACTGTCATACCTTACCAGAACTTAGGTCACCCATTTTAAGTTTGACAGCTGATTTGGCAGCCCACCAAAATTGTAACGTTCCACCACTTTTACCGTTAACTTAATCCAGTGAATGAACTTTCTTACCTTTTTCCAACGGTTGAAATGGTAGTCCGTCAGATGACTGGTGGTCTGCCAAATCAGCCGTCAATTTTGTTCCAGTAGCTCAGATTTGTGTCCTATCTTTAACTTTATCCCTCCTTCCCCCTTTTTACTATATTTTTGGTCCTTCACACTCCACAAACACATCAAAAATGCACAAACACGTAACATGAACTCTAACTAGGTTACAACAACAATTTATGGGTTGCCTCCCACTAGCACCTGATTTATCATTGCGGGATGACTCAAATATCTCGATTACTCAAACTTCATTGAGATAGAAGGTATCAATACTTTTTATCGAGTCTTTTGTACTGATATAAAGTTTGATTCATTTCCTGTTAAATTTGAATACACTTTCGTCTTCATTTTTAAGTTTAACTACTCCAAATGAGTAGAATTGACTTACTTTAAACGGTCCTGACCACTTGAACTTGAGTTTACCTAGAAATAATTTGAGTCTGGAGTTGAATAGAAGCATAAAATTAGCTTTCCAGAAATCTCTACTTTCAATCCTTCGATCATGGTACTTCTTCATCTTCTCTTTGTAAAGATCTGCCCTTTTGTAAGCCCCGAGGTGGAATTCATCCATCTTATTCAATTGCCCCAATCTTAGCTCTACTGCCTCCTTCCAATTCAGATTTAACCTTTTGAGAGCCGACAAAGCCTTGTGTTCTAGTTCGATTGGTAAATGAAATGCTTTTCCATATACTAACTGATACAATGACATACCAATTAGTGTCTTAAAAGCAGTCTGATATGCCCACAAAGGTTCATCTAGCTTTCGAGATCAATCTTGCCTATTAGTGATCACTATTTTGGCTAGGATGACTTTAATCTCCCAATTCAACACCTCTACTTTCCCACTAGTTTGTGTGTGGTATGGAGTTGCTACTCTATGCTGTTTCACCCCATATTTTACCAAAACAGCCCAAAACACTTTGTTGCAGAAATGAGATCCTCCGTTGCTTATAATAGTATGTGGTACTCCAAAGCGAGAGAAGATGTTCTTCTTGAGAAATGCCACAACTCTCTTCCCTTCATTATCTGACAAGATAGTGGATTCAACCCATTTCGACACATAATCCACAGCAACTAAAATGTACTTCAGCTTATGAAAGGGCCCATGAAATCAATGCCCCATACGTCAAAAAATTCTACTTTAAGCATCTTGTTAAAGGTATCTCATGCCTCTTGGAGATCGACCCCTGCCTCTGACATTGTTCACACTTTATCACAAACTCCTGAGCATCCTTGAATAACGTTGGCCAATAGTAGCCACTCTACAACACCTTTCTAGCCATTCGGTCACTAGCATGGTGACCTCCAACTGGGGAAGCATGAAATGCTTCCAATATGCACAATACATCCACTTCTAGCACACATCTCCTTATAATGTTGTCAGCATGTCACCGAAAAAGATATGGCTCATCCCATAAGTAGTGTGTCACATCATGAAGGAATTTGTTTCTTTGATGGAAAGAAAGATTTTCCGAAATGAACTCGCTCACCCCATAGTTTGCAAAATCA
Source organism: Capsicum annuum (assembly GCF_002878395.1). Classification (NCBI taxonomy): domain Eukaryota; kingdom Viridiplantae; phylum Streptophyta; class Magnoliopsida; order Solanales; family Solanaceae; genus Capsicum; species Capsicum annuum. The sequence goes on along the minus strand of NC_061116.1, from coordinate 80,823,975 downwards.
TCATACCAAGGCACTTTCTCCATAGAAGTAGCTAAGATCTCCTCATCAGGAAATGCATCATTTATCTCAACTTCCTCACCAACTACTTGCTCACCTTCTATCCTAGACAGATGGTCTACAACTTGGTTTTTGCAACCCTTTTTATCTTTGAATTCAAAGTCAAATTCTTGGGGTAGAAATACCCATCTAATTAACCTTGGTTTTGCGTCCTTCTTAGCCATCAAATATCTCAAGGTTCTGTGGTTAGTGTGGACCACTACCTTGGTCCCTAGCAGATAAGCTCAAAATTTCTCAAAATCATAGGCTACAGCAAGGAGTTTTTATTTGGTGATGGTGTAGTTCTTTTGAGCTTCATTCAGTGCTTTGCTGGCATAATAAATCAGGTAAAACAATTTGTCCTTCTTCTGTCCCAACACAGCTCCAAGGGCAACACTGCTTGCATCATACATGATCTCAAATAGTTTTGACTAGTCTAGTGCAACAATTATAGGGGCCTCAACCAGCTTCTTTTTAAGGCATTCAAATGCCTTCAAGTAATCAGAATCAAAGGAGAACTTAGCTCCCTTCTCCAAAAGTTTGCAAAGTGGATTTGCAATATTTGAGAAGTCCCTTATAAACCCTCGGTAAAAACTAGAATGCCCAAGGAAACTACGCACGCCCTTCACTAAGATGGGAGGTGGTATTTTCTCTATAACTTCAACCTTGGCTCTATCAACCTCTATCCTTTTTTCTAAAATTTTATGCTCGAGAACAATGCCTTTCTTCACCATGAAGTGGCATTTTTTCCAATTGAGCACCAAATTAAATTCCATACACTATTGTAGAGCTCTACTCAAGTTCTCCAAACACAGCTCAAATGAATCTCCAACCACAGAAAAATTATCCATGAACACCTCCAGGGTGTCCTCCACAATATCTGAGAAAATAGACATCATACACCTTTGAAAGGTGGCTGGTGCATTACATAACCTAAATAGCATCCTCTTGAAAGTAAAGGTGCCATACGGGCATGTAAATGTCATCTTCTCCTAAACTTACAGGGCAATATAAATCTGGTTGTAGCCCAAATATCTATCCAAGAAGCAATACCACCCTCTTCATTCTAACCAATCAAGTATTTGATCCATAAAAGGCATAGGGAAGTGGTCCTTGCAGGTCCATGAGTTTAGTTTGCGATAATCCATGCAAACTCTCCACCCAGTCACAGGCCTGAGTGGAATCAACTCATTCAGTTCATTGGCAACAACAGTCATACCCCCTTTCTTGGGTACACATTGAACTGGGCTCACCCATTTATTGTCAAAAATTGGATAAACCACCCATGCGTCTAACCAGCTAATAATTTCCTTCTTAACCACCTCTTGCATTGGTGGGTTAAGATGATGTTGGTGCTCAATGGTTAGAGTACAATCTTCTTCAAGTTGTATCTTATGATTGTAGATGCCAGGGGGAATGCCAATAATATATGCAATAGTCCACCCTATTGCTCTCTTGTACCTATGAAGTACCAAAGTAAGTTCTTCCACCTGCTACTCACCCAAATCAGCTGCTATAATAACAGATAGCGTGTTTCTATTGCCTAAAAACATATACCTCAGATGCCCTGGTAGTTTTTTTAATTCCAACATCAATGGCTCTTCAACAAATGGCTTAGCCGATGGTATTGGTCGATTAGCAAGATCAAGATCTAATTTCTTAGGAGCATAAGAGTATGAACCCATTCCTGTCAAAGTACAAATAGTCTCTTCGTACTCCTTAATGCCTTCACGATCAAAATTCATCAGCACTACAGCTAGAGGCTCTACAAAAAATTTCTCCTCTATTGGCACCTCCTACTCATCCTTATAATATACATCAACAATTGAGAACACACTCATTTCTTTATGCTGCTTTATTGATTGGCATACATCAAATCATACCACTTTATCATTCAGCCTAAATAAGAGCTCATTAGCTCCCAGATCAATCAACATACTTCTATTTGCGAGAAAAGGTCTACCCAAGATTATGGGAACATCAAAGTCCACCTCATAATGCAGAATGATGAAATCTGCCAGAAATATGAAGCTACCCACTTTCACCAGCACATCATACAAAATACCAACAGGTCATTTTCCTAATCTGTCCACATCACAAGTCGCATGTTGGTAGGTGTGGGGTCTCCAAAACCTAACTTTTTATAAACAGCTAGCAGCATCAAATTAATGCTCACTCCTAGATCACATAAGGCTTTTACAAAGTCAAGAGGTCCAATAGTTCATGGGATAGTACATGCTCCCGAATAAGCCTTATTCTCCACCAAGGATCTTGTGGAAATAGTACTACAATGATGGATATTATCCACCAGTTCGTAGCTGAATACTCTTTTCTTCGTCACTAGATTGTTCATAAATTTGGCATATCTTGGCATTTGCTTAAGTGCCTCTACCAAGGGCACATTTACGGTCAACTACTTTAACATTGCCATGAACTTACTAAACTTTATATCATCAACCTTCTTTTTCAATCTCTAAGGAAATGGAGGTGGTGTTTTTGGGAGAGTATTCAACACTACTTATTTTTCCTTATCTTTTCTTTTTTATAACTCATCAACCTGCTGATGATTTGTAGGGATATCAATGCCATCCAGTTTCTCAGACTCTACTACTTACTTTTTTTAAGCTTAACAGCTTCTTCGATCACCTCATCATTCATAGCTTTACCCAAAGAAGGGCCTGATAAAACCTTACCACTCTGTATGGTAATAGCCATTCATGAACTATTATTTTGAGGGTTTTGAATTATATCACTTAGTAGCATTCCACTCTTTCTCTAATTTAATATTGTAGAGAGTTGGCTCATTTGTTGTTTTAACTATTTGATCAAAGTGGAGTGTGAGTTTACCAACTGACTCATAGAGGACAAACTAGTCTTTATAGTAGTCCCCCAAAGTTGGTATCCTCAACTCCCTTTAACATTTTCTCCATCATGTCCTCCATGGACATCTTGCAAAAGCTAGTTACAGCATTATCTTTGCTTCCTGGAGGTACATATAGCCCACTTCTATCATTCTTTCTCTTCTAGTTTCCTTGATCCTGCTCTTTATATCCAGCCTTGTCATAATAAGTCCGACCTTGATTTCTTTAGCTACTACCTCAGAAACCCCCTGGTTATTCAAATAATTTGCCTCTTCTTCTGAATCAGAATCATCTTTACTGTGAGATGCAACGGCCTTCACTTTTTGTCTTTATAGATAATAAGTGCTTGGTCAACAAGTCCATTTATGTCTTTAAATATGCCAAATCTTGATCGCATACTTCCTCTTTCTTACGTTGTTCTAAAGTTATACCAACAGAAATAATAGGGCTTGATACCACAGAATCCCTGGTATACCACGCTCTACTTTGTTTGGTCATCCGATCAAGCATCTTTGAGGCCTCTTGAAAAGTGAGATCCATCAATGATCCCCCTGCAGCATTATCAACAACTGGTTTTGTAATAGAGTTCAAAGCCTAATAAAAAGTCTCCATCAGATGAATATCCGTCATATTATGGTTTAGGCACTGCATCAACTTCTTTTTAAACCTCTCCCAAGTTTTGTGAAGAGGTTTGTTAGGATCTGTCTAAAATTACTAATCTTATCCCTTAACTGTACCCGGTTAGAGGGCGGAAAGAACCTTTCTAGGAAAGCCTCCTTCAACTGCCTCCAGTTGGTTATAGAATTGGGCATCAGTTCATTAAGCCACAATGTTGCCTCCCCAAATAGAGACAATGGAAATAAACTCAAGCGAATAGCATTTTGACCTACTCCAGGATTATCAAAAGATTTACAAATGGTGATAAAATTCACCAAATACATTTTAGGATCATCTCTTGGCAGACCGCAGAATAATCTCTTTAGATATAGGAGTTGGATCATCGTACTGGTGGTATTGAATTTTTCTCTAGGTACTAGAGATGGAGGAATAATAGCTCCAGTCGCTCCTGCTCTATCCATTCTGTCTTTATCGTTATTGAGATCATACTGAATAGGTTGGTGGTCCAGTCTTTCCCTGAAAGGGCAATTTTATTTTACATCGTGACTTACAGGTGTAGCTACATTCCCAGCATGCCTTAGGTGTACACGATCCAATAATTCATCATCTTCCAGGTCCTTATCATTAGGATTTAGCACCCTACCAGGGTTATCAATATTTTACTGATTTACATAAGCATTAGCCAAGGCGGCTAATCTCTCTGCCTCTTATGGATCAGCCATTCTACTAATCAATTGAGGCTCTGGATGTATTATTAATAATGGTACACCTGATCTCCGTGTATTGCATACATAATTATCAACCTGCACAAACAAAAACAACAAATAAAAGCAAAGCTTTAGGATGCTTTGAACAAAGGGTCAATTAACAATCACAAACTTAATTAACAACCATATTCCTCTGCAACGGCGCCAAAATTTAATACGCCAAAATTACAACCTTCTTATGAAATTTTAAGCGGTCGCTATCAAATATATAACCCAACTGGGCTAGGTGTCAAATTCCATAAGGAATATTGTGTTCACTAAGTCTTGTGACTATTATTAGACTTTTGATCGCAGGTTCCTAAGCAAAAAGGGGGGGTTTTATTTATCAATTGTATAGAAATGTTTGTCACAGAAAGTAATCCACTTGTTGATTGTATTAAAAATTGTAACACAGTAAGAGTAGTCAAACTAGAGTTATGGTTACCAAGATAGTCAAGCAGCTAGGGTTGTGAACTATTTTAAATTCCGTATGAACAATTCTAATTGCAAGAATAAGTGAATTATATGGTTTACCCATTATTTTCTCAACCTAAATGAGTAATTTTATCCCTTAATTTTTTCAAACATAAGGAACATATTATTTGTTCAACTATATTCTCACATGGGTTGATCCAACTAAGGCATCTACCCTATATCCAAAGGTTAAAGCCTTTAGATTTATGTAAACCCTTTCTTTTCCCAACAAATACTTTTCCATTCAAACAAGTCTTGTTCTTGGGCTCACTTTTCAAGTTTACAACTAAGAAAAGTCATTAAAGTAAAGAAGGGTTTATGCAATACTAATTAATCATGGGAATCTACGAGATTCACAACCCAATTTAGTTTTTCACATCAAGGCTCCTATAACCCTAGTTATGGGAGCTTAGCCATATATCTCTGTAATAGAAAGAGAAAAAATCATTGTGTTCTTCATAAATTAACTCAAGATCTACTTACAAAGGCTACAAGAATTTTTTCTTCAATCATTAATTGAGATGGAATGATTAGATCCACAAGATTTCTTAATTCCCTAAAAAAAATACTAGGTTCTCAAGAGTTTCTAGATCTGGAGACTATGATAAAAGATGAAAATAAAAGATAGATATCCTATAGTAAAACCTAAAACTGGTATTTATATATTCCCAGGTAAAAAAAATCTAAATTTTGAATTTAGAAAACTATGTCCAAACTGACAGCCAAATTGGTGGTCCACCGAGAGGTTGATGGTCCACCATTTGGTCCGTCGCTGCTGCTCCTAGATAGTCATATTCTGGATAAGACTGATGGCAAATCTTGTGGTCCATCAAAATACTGATGGTCCACCATTTAGTCCATCACTGCATTTTATAGGATGCAGTATTCTGATAAGACTGACGACCAATCTGGTGGTCCGTCGCAGATCTGATAGTCCACCATTTTGCCCGTCGTTATGTCTTTTAGGAGAAAATATTCTAGATAAGACTGACGGTTAAGATATTGGTCCATCATAGATCTGACGGTCCACCATTTGGTCCATCGCTGAGAGTTCTGAAACCTTGGGTTCTACCTAAGACTTGACGGTAAGGTTGGTGGTCCATCGAAGGTGTGACGGTCCACCATTTCAACCGTCAGAAGAACTTTTTTTCCACTTTCCAAATTTTTTTCCTTCAGCTAAATCCTTACCCTGAAACACTAAAAACCAACATCTAATGCAACCTTGGTTGCTTGAAAACATGTAATTTTCCCAAGAAAAGATATAAAATGTTCCGTAAAAAGCCGAAATATCAGGATGTCTTTTGGGTTGACTAATGCCCCAGCCGCATTTAACGATTTGATAAACCACATATTCAAGCCTTATTTGGTTTCCTTTGTAATTGTGTTATCAATGACATCCTTTTATATTCAAGGAGTAGTGAGGAGCATATGCATTATTTGAGGATTATGCTCTAGATTTTGAGAGATCGTAGGCTTTTAGCCAAAGTCTCTAAGTGTGAGTTTTTTCTTGAGTCTGTGATATTTCTTTGGAATATAGTTTCTAAGGATATGATTAGTGTAAACCCAGCAAAGATTAAGACTATTCATGATTGAGACAAGCCTACATCTCTATCTAAGGTTCATAACTTCATTACTTTTGTCAGTTACTATAGATGGTTTGTTGAGAGTTTTACTACTATTGCAGCACCAATAACCAAATTGACTTGAAAGAAGGTTTCTTTTCTACGGTTTGAGGACTATAAGTCTAGCCTTAGAAAGCTCAAGGGATTTCTTACTTTATCTCCTATCTTGGCTCTTCATGTTAAGGGGTGAGAGATTCACTATATATTGTAATTCTTCTTGTGTTTCACTCTGGTTATGTGTAGATACAGCAAGGTCAAGTTATTTTCTATGCATCGAGACAACTAAAGGTGCACGAGCGCAACTACCTTACTCATGACTTAGAGTTGGTAGTGGTAGTTTTTGTGCTTAAGATTTGGAAACATTATCTTTATGGTGTGCATTGTGAGATCTTCATGGAACATCTTAGTTTTCAATATCTTATAACCTAGAGAGAGCTTAATTCTAGGCAGCGGATAAGGATGGAGTTGCTTAAGGATTATGACATCCATATTTTGTATTATCCAAGCAAGGTAACATGGTAGCGTACGCCTTGTGTCAGAAGGCAAAGAGTATTGGTCGCTTGGCTTGTATATTAGTTTCTCAGAGGTTGTTGGCATAGGACGTTTAATCCTTGGCCAACTTGATAGTGCAACTTTATATCTCAGACCTAGGAGGATTCATTTTAGTATTGAGGTAAGGTCTTCATTGTTTAAGTAGATTTGAAGTGGTCGATTTGAGGATATGAGACTTTGCATCATTTGTGATCAGGTATTTCGTGGTGAGTTCAAGTGGACTACCATACATTCTGAGGGTATTTTGAGATTTGATAGTCCCATTTATGTTTTGAGGGTTGATGATTTGATTCATTTGATTATTGTAATGCTCACAACTCTATATATTTCATTCACCCATGTATAGCTAAGATGTCTAGAGATTTGAGGCAGCATTATTGGTGGAGAAGTATGAATAGAGATATGGTAGACTTTATAGCCTGATGCATATATTTTCAGTAGGTGAAGGTAGGGCATCCAAGACATGGTGGCTTCATTCAGAGGTTGTCTATTCTCGAGTGGAAGTGGGAGCAGATTACCATAAAATTTGTTAGTGGGTTGCCTTGAACCTCCCATGGTTCTGATGGTAATTAGGTAATTATTAATCGGTTGACCAAGTTAGCATATCTTATTCCTATTCAGTTACCTTCAGTACCAAGCGGTTAGCTCGTACCTATATTCATAAGATAGCCTGTTTGTATGATGTGCCTATATCAATTATTTTAAAATGGGGCTCAGTGTTTACTTTTAGATTTTAGAGAGCTTTATAGATAGAGTTGGGTACTCAGGTGGACCTTAGTATAGCCTTTCATCCTCAAACTGATGGGTAGTTTGAGAAAACTATTCAGGTTCTTAAAAATATGCTCCAAGCCTGTGTTATAGACTTTGGAGGTCAGTAGGAGCAGCACTTAGCTTTGGTAGAGTTCACGTATAATAATATCTATTATTTAGGTATTGATATGGCAACTTAGAAGGATTTGTATTGTAAGCAATGTCGCTCTCCAGTTGGGTGGTTTTAGACCTCCGAGATTAGACCCCGTGGTACTGACTTTCTTAAAGAGTCATTAGATTGGGTTAGGATGATTCAAGATAGGTTGAGGGCAGCTCAAAGTAGCCAGAAGTCTTATACAGATTGTAGACTTCGTGCCTTAAAATTTGGAGTTTGTAATTAGGTATTCCTCTGTATCTCCCATGAAGGGGGTGATGAGGTTTGGGAGAAAGGGCAAGCTTAGCCCCAGATATATTGGACCCTTTTAGATTCTTTGCACTGTTAGTGAGGTGGCTTATAAGTTAGCCTTACCCCCAGATTTTTTTGTTGTCCATTTGGTTTTCCATGTTTATATGTTGCAGTGATACATTCTTGATTCGTCTTATGTGCTTATATGGTACTCAATCTAGTTTGATAAGTGGTTGACCTTCGTAGAGGATCTTGTGCTTATATTAGCCAGTGATGTTAGGCGGGTTTTCACTAGAGAGATTCCAGTTGTTAAGGTTTAGTTGAGGAACTTCCCAGTAGAGAGGACTACTTGGGAGATCGAGCATGAGATGTGGACCCAGTATCCTTACTTGTTTAAGGATCTAGGTAGATTCTATTCCTTTACTTTCATAGACAAAAGTTCTTTTAGTAGTAGATATTATAATGACCCTCTAGGTCATTTTCTATAATTTTTCTTATTTTAACTATTTAGAGCTTTCCTATAGCTACCTAATTCATTTAGGAATTGTTGGAACTGCCAGTTCGATTATCGGATAGTTCATTTGGTTTTTAGAGTCAATTCCCTATTATGAAGTCTTTGTTGGATCAAATTGGATACCATGCAAAAGCTTCAGTCCAACAAATTTATATGTCATTTCTGACATTTCTAATAGCTCTGGAATGTTGATTTTAGGTTTGGTGGACCATTGGTCTGAGTCTCAAGAATCTTGGACTCAAGTCAGGCTATTGGCCAAAAGTTAAGAAAAATGGCACATATATATGGGACCCACTTATCATCAAACAACCTTGGGTTGAAATTCCAACCATGCCATTGAGTCTAGAATGTTGAATTTGATAGGGTAGCATAGTTCATTAGCGTATAAGTTATTCCGAATGAATACAGGGGGGTTGGCGGAGACTTAGAAGATTTCCAAGTCTTAGCTGGTGCTGGTGCACAGCTTAAGCCCCCTTTTGGGCTAGTTAAGAAAAGTCAATGCTAAAACGATAGCCCATTGCTTAAGGGATCGGGTTGTACTAGTTGGATGCCATTAAAGTATAAACCCTACTTCTTAAGCGATGGATGCTTAAGTGGAAAGGGATCGCTTAAGCGGTATCTATGCAGGCCTCAAAAGTTGCTAAAGTGATACTAGGTCACTTAACAGTGACCGCTTAAGCAGCCCAGTGGCCTCTTATACGACACCCATGTACCTGGGAAGGCTATAAGAAAAAACCCCACTTAACCTTATTTCTTCCCTTTTTCATCCATTATCAAGAATATAGAACCCTAAAAAGTGTTGAAACTTAGGAGAATCATTAGTGGGTTATTTTGGAGAATTTGGGGACTTAGATTACACATTTCTTATTTTATGGTAAGCTTCCATCAATTTATAGATATAACCCTTCATCTTTTTCCTAATCCCTAGAATATTGGTGGGTTAATTGTAGCACCATTAGAGCTCAGAATTCTACTATTTTTCAAATAAATGTTCCTTGAGCATTGAGGGACATTGTCTTGGTTTCAAAAGTGTGATTCTACAAACTAGCTATACATAGGATTCTTAAGTAATTTTAGACCCAAAGCACAAAAGTGCACTATGGTATCATTCTTCCCGTGTTGATGAGTAAATTGTGATTTTGATAGCGTGGCATCTTGTGGAAGCTTCTCGAAAGGGGAAATCATTGGTCTAGCAAATTCTTCGGGCTTTTCTTCGGCATTCAGGTTGGCTAGTTTTACCCTCTACATAGATTGAGCTATTTCATAGTATGATTATCATAATATGCTAGATATGGGATAGGGTTTGGATTTGGAGGTATGATTAGCAATATTTGGATCATTTGGATTGTTTAGGTTATCTTAAAATGGTAACTTAGGCATAATTGACTTAGTTGATCATGTTTTTGGTAGAATTTCAATCTTAGGGCCATTTATGGCTTATTTAACATCTAGAAGTGAATTTAGATACCTTAGTCTAGTTGGGATAGAATTTGCCTTAAAAATAAATTTTGGAGATTAGAAGTAGGCCCCTTCTGGCCCACCTTAAGCCTAGACTTATGGTAGCTTTTGTAGACTTCTATAAGCATGTTATACCTTCGAAATGCTTATTTTGGGGCTTGAGGAAACTGGATACTCAATGATCATGTTAGTTTGGTATTTAGTAGTTTGTGTAAATTCTGGGTAAAACCTAGTGGTTTATTGATATGAGTTCCAATTTAAGATCGACAATTAATAATGATACTGATAATATGAGTTCTGATTTAAGTCCGACAAATGATAATAATGATGATGATGCTATTAAGTTTTGGCTCAAGTCCGGCATTGAGAGTTATATATGATATGATATGGTATAGACGTGTTCATGGTTATGGCTTCATATTTGGTAATTATGGTTATTCTATTATTTACTTTCCTTTTATTATACCCTCCGGTCTTATGGGGGCTTGGCTTGTTTACTTTTTTGCACTTATTGGCTTATGAGGGTCAATTTAGTTGTAATAATTTTGTGATCTTTACATTGCTATTTTGGATTTATTTATGTAGTTATGCACAGCAGTGTTGGAGCTTATTTATAGGTTTATCTTTTTATCTTGACTTGGTTATTGATCTTACATCTTATCATAATTATATTATGATTTAGATCAGTCGGATGATGATGCCTACTTAGTACTCGTGGTTTTGGTACTCATACTACACTTCTATAGTTTTTTGGTACATATCAGAGTACTAGTAAATGTAGTTGACGTGACAATCATGCTGAGTTGGATTTTGGGGATCGGGTGAGTTCTTGAAAGCGAAGTTGCCTCTTTTTCCTTCTATTATCTAGGTGTAGTCTTTCATTTTCTGAGATATATTGCATTTGACTATTTTAGTACTTATGGTCCATTTATAGTAGCTCTTGTACCGACACTACTATGTTGTGGGATTGTTGTTTATGGTTTATCTATCTCTTAGACTATATTTATTGACTCACTATTATTATAAGTATTTGATCATTGACTTTTGGGCTTTTAGGCCACTTTCTACCAAATTAGCCCATTGCTTATAGCGTCGGGCTATGGTGTGGCTTACCTACTAGTGGGATAAAGTAGGTACTATCACAACTCATAAATTGGAACATGACACTTCAATTATGTTGTTATCCTCACATTTCATGGCTTGTAACTTAATTACTCACGTGATTTTGGTATTTATATTGTTTTCCATCAACTATCCCATGTGATTTTGGCATTTATATTATTTTCCACCAACTAACCCATTACTTGTAGTTTTGGGGTACGATCTTACCTACTGAAGAGATAAAGTAGGTGTTATCATGACTCGTGAAATCAGGTTGTGATATAAACTTATGGAGATTAGAGACAAACCCTGGTGGACCATGACTAGTACAGGCTGCTTTAGTATAAAGAGTTTGTATTTGTTAAGAAAAAAAGGAGTCTCTTAATGAGGATCTAAATCATTTATGGTGTACATATTTACATTTCAAAATATCTTTTCTTTTTTAAAGAGTATGGCTAGGTAACATTGTTATTGCTCATTTAATCAATACGTGGAATTCTAATGAATTTTTAAGTTGTAGTTATTTCTCAATTCCTAAAGGGAGATAAATCTTTTCTTGAATTAAGAAGTAGCAAGATCAGGTTGGCATCACTATTCAGAGGTTGTTAGTATTGTCAAGTTGCATTCTTGAAACCCAGCATAAGGAAATGTGGAATACTCAAGAAAATTTTAGGATGAAAGTTGTTATATAAGTGGTTCCTATGATTATTATTTTGTCTTTTAGAAAAGAAGGAATACAATTTTACATAGAGGAGGATATTCAATATATAATATTTTAGAGATACCAATAGCACAGTAAAAAGGTTCATCTTGTGAAGACTCAAGAGTAGGTGGGAAAATGCCACTTGGATTGACATGATTGTTGCATTAGAAGGATAAATACCCTCATATAGCTTAAGAATTATAAGATGAAACCCCAAATCACTGGTTTAAGGGCAAAACTAATGTGCCATGAAATTATGAAACTTAAAACATTTAAAATGAGGAATAATTGAAAGTAAAGGGGGATGTTTATGTAGATATGATGGGTTTTTTGGAGTTTGCGGGATAAAAAGTCTTAGAGAAGGAAAGTGTTGATTATTGGATAACAAGGGCATCAAATGATCAAATACACGAATGTGAGATCTAACCACGATCATACCAAGGCTGCCATAACATGGTCCAGAGGATGAGTATCACGTGTTGCTTAGAATAGAAGTTCCCATGTCATACATCAATTATATAGTCGTAGGGGAAGGATGAATGGAAATAGGCTTGCAAAAGTTAAGGAAAGAAAAACAGACGAAAGTATTTCACAATCGTACCTTGAGGTAATGATCGTATCATGAGGTCATGAGTAGGAAGTTCAAATTTGCAAGTTTCAAAAGTTGAAGTGTATGATAATAAGACGACAACATAGTATTATAGTAGATTGATACCATTAATCCATATTGATAACCATAGCATTAAACATCTGAAGATGAAATCCAACAGCCAAACCACGATCACCAAAGAACGATCGTGGGTTCTAACCACCATCATACCTTCCTGTCATCCGAGGTAGCTGATACTGTATTTTTCTTTTATTTAAGAGTGGCTTCGTATTGTCTAACAATAATCTTATAGGGTTATTTTTATGAGGTTACACACTACTTTATATTTCACAACATTGTATTGTAAGATTCTAAGGCATATTCTTGGAGTTTTATGAACATTTTTATAGGGTTTTAATTTCAGTTGAGGATTTGGGGTTTTATTCATATTGTAAGTTCATAATAATATTTTTATCTATGACTTCTATCTTTGTTCTTACAATCGTGAATAGCTAAACACCATAATTAGAGTTGTGGGACAATAAAGAATTATTGAAATGGGTCAAGTGCAACAAAATTCTATATCAATGTTCTTGCATAATGATATTACATTTGTTACGATGGCTTTTCTAATGTTTGCAGACGTTAGGAACTTACTTGCATTCTATACTTTCTCGAGAGAGAAGTATAGATTAGAAAAGTAAATAGCAACAGAGATTTGAAGTTATCAACCTTTATCTAATAAATTGACTAGTAACAGGGATAGCTAATCTGAGATCAAGAACAAGGGTTAGTAGTGCGACACTCAAACTCTGAGAGGAGAAGAGTGAAATTCATCTAATCAAGGTCGATATACATTTTGATAAACCTATCTTCTTAGATTTAGCATGCAGCACATCAAAATAGTTTGCTAGCACAAGGAACCTATGTAGTTGTGAAATCATGGGTAAAACAATCCTAGAGCTTTATCATATTGATTACAACTCAAGCAACCAACAATTGTTACTATTGTTGTTTTGTTTGACACAATCCCCTCTTTCGCTTACCTATCAATTGCCTAGACAAACACTTGGTTGGATTTTTTCCTATTTCCTATTGGTTTGATCCTAACCTTGTTGGGTTCTACATTTATTGAGCGATTTATAGGTATAATTTTGACGACAGCAAAACTTGGCATCGTTGTCGGGGATTACGGTTACAGAGTTGAGTAGTTGTATTTGTTGGAATATTAGTTTTGTTCCCTAATTTTACTTTTCTATTATTTCTAGGGAACACGCCGGTGTATGCCCCATATTCATATGCCCCATACTCATAGTCAAGGCAATCCCCTAATTTTATTTGATCCTAAACTTGAGAGAACTTTAAGACAAAATTGAAGAAAGAATGAAGGAGGATTCATAATCAAGAAGCCCTGCTCAAAAAGGTTCATAATGACCTAGAAACATTGAATCGAGCATTATAGCATGATTCTTAGAAAACTGTGGAACAAGTCACTTAGTGGCTGAGAAAAATTCTACTCAAGAATATGCTTACTGAGTTACAAGGGGAGAGAGGGCTAGTTAAAAAAGGCAGATTGTCTAGTTGCACTTGATGAGAAGGAAAAATTGAGAAGAAACGGGGGACAACAAACCTTCCAACAATATCTACTCATTATGATTATCTAGAGAAAGATTTGAAGTACGTAGAGCCAATTAAAATAGGTGCAGTCATTCAACTAGAATTGTTTCAAAGTACTAAGTATGAAATCATGAGTGCTATGATATACCTACAGAATTTGAAGAGGGTATTTTCTGGCGTACCTACTAATGATGCAAACATTCATATCATGAACATAATAGGGATCTGCACTTCATATAATCTACCTGGAGTGAGTTAAGAGGCTATTCAACTATGGAATTTCCATTCTCTTTAACGGGAGAAGCTCTGTAGTTTGGTGAGTTGCTCTGTGGATCTATTACTACTTGGAATAAGTTGAGGACTTAGTTATTGGACCAATTGTTCTCTCCCTCCAGAATGCTGCAATTTAAAAATGAGATATATAACTTTAACCAATTGCATTTAAAGGCAGTATACGAGATATGGTTGAGGTTTAAGAAGAAGTTATTGAATGTGCTAAATCACAGGATTACTAGTAGAAACTTGTTAGAGATCTTCTACAGATTTTGATGGCTAACATTGAGGCTGTAGCAGACACTATCATGGGTAGTGTCATGACCCAATTTTTAATTCAAGATGGCACCAATTAAATCCCACCAGTTGGAAAGATAAACCATAACTCAGAGTTAACACAATGGATTAATTCAATAGAAAAATGCCCAACATAGGCAAATTTAAAGAACACAATGTATAATTAGTCCAAGTGTTATAAATATATAAGACAGTCAAATAAGATACCATCCCACGACCAAGAAGAGCCAATTCAAAAGCATCTAACAATAGAAATACAACCTTAGTATCTAGCGTAGTCAATACATTTGTCTCAAATCAAAAGACTAAATATAGAAAGATAGAAGGAAATGTATGACTTAGACTCCAAGAGCTCACCCTATCACGGATATCAAAACCATAATGAGTGGAAAATTTGCCGCTTATTTATATCCAAATTCTTACAAACTATGATGAGTTAATTTTGTATAAAGGCTAATTCTTCATTGAAATGCATTAATTTCCAGTGTTTGTGAATTTGCAATAAATTGGATAAGAATGAGTTCAAACAAAGCTAGAAAAGAAGGAAATGACCAAGACAAGCAAAAGCAAAGATCAGTCCAAGGAGATGACCTTCAAATGTTGTTATCGCACTATGAGGGTCGCAATATCAATCAGTCAATAAATCAGATAGTGGCGATCATGGAGTGATCAATGCCATCACAGGAGTCATGATGACGACCAAGAGGTGGCAATCGCAGGAGTCACAATCATGACTAAGAGGTGGCAATCGCGACTAGTAGGGAAATTCGAGGGGCAGATTTGGAATTTCACTTTGCAAAATCCCATGATATAAAAAAACAATGCCCTCAATTTTTTCAGCATCTTTTAGCTAATTTTCTAGATTTTGAGTGAGAAAAACAATTATTAGTTTTATTCCAAGAGAGATTTTGGTTATAGATTGAAATTGAAGCTTGGGTTTATCTTTATTCGGATTATGATGAATGAATTGCATGGTAATTTGGGTATATTTCTTCTCTTTAATTTCATGAGTAGCTAAATTATTATCTTGGGGTTATGTTTGATTAGGTTATTAATATGGTGTGGGTGTTGATTGTTAGTCCAAATAATTAGGTAAGTGTTGGGTTTTGCTAATACTCTATGTTTGAATTGAGAATTATGGGTGAAAACCCCAATTGTCCCTAAATCTAGCCTACCAAAAACGATTAGCTAAAATTTGGACAAACTCTTGATTATGCATGAATATCACCTAATAGAACATAACACTAAGGTTCCTCTCAATTTGGTATGCCTATAAATTGTTCAATCTCTTATTAGTTTTGTTTTGGGATTACGTTCACCAAAATTCTAGATCAACCCCCCCCCCCCCAATTTATTTTCATGTTTTATTAGAATATTATATTATGGGCTAATACAACTCTCAACACACGTAAGCTATGAAAGCTATTTTACACTCCTCAAGGATTAAACACCGACTCGTGTTGGGTATATATTGACAACGTGCTCCTTGTACTTAATTTGACGTGCAAGTTGAGCATTCAAAAAATGGCACCGTTATCAGGGAATGGAACATAGTTTTCACTAGTGTAGTGTTGTTAGTAACCTTAGGTTAACTTTGGTTCTTTAGTTTATATTGTTTGTTGTTTTTGTTCTTTTGTTAGGTGATTTTCATAGTAATCATGACACTATAAGCCATAATAGGATTAATGACGGCTCATTTAATGGACACATGAGGATTAGGATCATCTTCATGATGCGGAGGTGTGTGAGTGCCATCCATATTCCATCAGCTGAGGGAAATAGAGTATTCTATATCACTAGTGTGATTCTCCCTATGTTACAAATGAAAGGTCTATTCGGTGGCCAAGCATATGAAGATGCAAACCTACATTTTAAAAACTTCATTGAGGTGTGCGCCCCATTTAATATTGCCCATATTACTCAAGAGTCTATTCAATTGAGACTTTTCCCATTCTCTATGATGGGTGAAGCAATTTTGTGGTTGATATCTCTACCCGCCGGGTCTATTACGTCTTGTTTCAAACTTTCAGAGGTCTTTTTGGATCGATATTTCCCTCCATCTAGATTTCTACAACTAAGAGAAAAAATCACAAATTTTTTTCAACTTAGTGGTGAACCCCTATATGAGGTGTGGCAAAGGTTCATTGATAAAATCATGTAATGTCTGAACCATGAAGTGCCAGAGAAGATGCTTCTCTAAATATTTTATCGGGCATTAAACCGATTGAATAAAATCATAGTTGATAACACATTCGGGGGGTCTCTTATCAAGTTATCCTATGGGGTAGCATCGACTATGCTCGACCAAGTTACAAAACAAAATAGAGAGTGGCACTTCCGAGACTCTAAAGTAATGATAGGGTATCCCTTCCTATCTTATGTCAACAATGATCAAAGAAAGAAGGATGAGGAAAGGGATGAAAATATGACCAAGGTGATGACCCAATTAGATCTTCTCACTAAACACGTGATGGGAGCACCTTCAAATATGATCAGTGTCGTGCCTCTTAAGGTGCCAAAAGTTATGATGAGGATGAAGCTAAGGTACTCGATGAAGATATAAGGTTCTTAGCAAACCATTCAGGGAGTTCCCACCCCTCCTACCAAAGGTAGGGCAGGAATCAAGGTTGGAACGAACGAGACCTGGATCGTGATTGGTGCAATTGAGAGGGATAGAGATCGATATTAGAGGTATAAAGAGAGAGGATATGACATATATATATATATATATATGCCCCCTCATGGTCGTATTAAGTACAAGGAATCAAGATTGGTGGACCCAAAAAAATTTAAAACTAAAGATGTCCTTGCTCAGATTTTAATGCGTGTTGAAGGTACTAAAAAAATGGTAAGGGAGATAAAAAGTGAATTATATCAATTTAACCATACGATCATATCTAATTCGGCCTTTATCAAGAAAATAGAGACACAACCTAAATTTTAACCCAACTCAATGCCAAAAGGAGGTCTACCTAGTGACACAGTGGTCAATGCCAAGAACGATGCCCATGTTATGGCAATCGTTACTAGCAGTGGTAGAAATCTTGGTGAACATGTGCTTAAGGTTGATGAAAAGTCTCTTGATGAAAAAGAAAGTAAAAAGAGGAAGATATTTCATAAGCCAAGTGATGGTGCTCTAATATCTCATGTAGATGGTAATGAAGAACCAATTATAGTTGAAAAGGAGGGTGATAAAGAGGAAAATCCTAATGTGATTAATGGTGATGAGAAAATGGTGGACGAAACTCAAAGTGTTCCATTGCCCCCAATGAAAATTCCTTCACCCTTTCTACAAAGGTTAAAGAATAAATATGACAATGCCAAGTTCAAAAAGTTCCTTGTAAAACTTAGCAAGCAACCTCTCAATTAATATTCCATTGTAAAAAGCTCTTTAAGAGATTTTGGGGTATGCTAAGTCAATGAAGAACTTAATGTTAATAAAGAAATTTGTGAATAGTGAAACTATTAAAGTGAATCGTAGTTGTAGTGCTATCATATCAAATGCCATGGCAGAGAAAAAGGAAGACACGAGTGCATTTACAATTTCTTGCACTATCAGGATGCAAAAATTTGAGTAGGCATTGTGTAACCTTGGTGATAGTATCAACTTGATGTCATATGTTGTGTATAAAAGGCTAGGTTTTGGTGCTCCTAAACCCACAACCATGAGACTCTTGATGGCAGACTATTTAATTAAAAAATAGGTAAGTATATTGTATGATGTGTTGGTTAAGGTTGACCGGTTCATTCTTCCGGTGGATTTTGTAGTCCTTTATTATGAAATTTATCATAAGATACCAATCATACTTGGGATACCATTTTTAGAAACTAAAAGATCTCTAGCTGATATAGAGTATGGAGAGATAAAGTTTTGGGTGTATAATGATGAAGTCTCTTTCTGTGTGTACAAAATTGAAAAGCAAACAATGGAGTTACAAGTTGTATTTATGATTAACATTATGGATTAGAAATTGGATCTTGGGTTACCTCACCCCAAGAATCTTACTTAATAATAGTTAGAGGTTGTACTGTGACATCAAATTAGGCATTGGATGGGAAGAAACCCTTTATTGCCATTAATTTGGCCCATATTCTTTGAATTTTGATTAATAGAGTTGATTTTGTTTTTGTTTTAATCATACAAAAAACTATGGCACTCAGAAGGTGTATTTGAGTAACTTGGGGAACAAAAGTTGAGTAGAACCAAGTGTGGAGACATCCTACCTGAAAATAGGGGATTTAAAACTGGTCTCAAGCATTGTAATTGTGACCAGCAGAGTTGCAATTACACCCTGAAGACCCAAAGAAGCCCATTCTACTCTTAGGTATTGTGATCTCTATTTCACAAGTGATCACAGTCACTGCCCTATTGTCATCGCAATTCCATGACCGCAATCACGATTGGGGTAGTTTTAAAAAAGAACCTTCACCCAGAAATGGTTTACCCTAAACTCCATTTTAAAATAACTAAAATTTCGTCCATTTATATCATTGTAAAGAGTCTCTAAAGTGTATACCATCCTTCTTTTCTACCTCAAATCAGGTATTTCTATGAATTCTCATTCTTAATGCTTAAAGTTAAGACCTTAGAAGCTTGTTTAGGTACATGGCTTGGATGTTTCATTTTTGGTGCTTAATTGGTATTCCAAATGATGTTTCTTGAGTGGGTGATGTTGTTGATGGTTTTCACATAATGGGGAAATCTTGAGAACCTAAAATTGTTCAAAAAGAGCTTGAAAACAAGGTGCACACCAAGTGTTTGATAAAATGCTCTAATGAGTCCCTTGAGAGTTTTTCCATGATTTATAGGGAACATTTTAGTATTAATGGTGTGTGATTCATGTTATTATTGTAGTATATAATCTATGAACACAAATTTATAGAGAACTTGGTCTGTAGTCTTGGGTACCGCAATCACAGTTGCCAAAGTGCGATCATGATCCAGCAACTCTCTATTGCAAGACCTAAGGCCTTCCTGATAGGACTCTCACGTGTCACAATCATGATCTAATGGAGTGCAATTGTGACATCTGAGGCCGGTCTGATAGACTTATCCAAAAATTCTGAATTCTTATTTTTAGCCCAAATTTTATCCATGTACTATATCTTTAGCTTAACTGTGTCATATAGCATTGTTTTCACATTATGATCTTGGTGTTTAATGCTTTGTGGGATTTTTCAGGTCTTTAAAGCTGAAGATGGCAGCATATGATCAAATTCGCCTTATGTTCTTTGAGTGTCAGACTGTCTATTATAAGGACCTCCTCAGGAGGAAGTTACTCCATGAGAGGGGTATATCAATCGACCAAGTTCCTGGAAAGCTCCCTACTTTCTATAAGAGATTGGTGGCCACAGGTTGGAGGTTCTTTGCCCTGAATTCATGCTTGGCTAATGAGAAATAAGTTAGAGAATTCTACGCAAATCTTAGTGTAGTGAAAATCTTTGACCCAATTATGAGAATTCGAGGAAAGAAAGTTTGTTTTGGGGACAAACAGATAAATAAAGTGAATGGGTTAGTAGATGCCGATATGGGATAGTACAATGCAAAGAACTGTGCTCTAAGAAGATGGTTCGCTGCTCGATTATGCTTAGGAAGAGAAGTCTCATGGGCCTCCTCAAATACAAGGATAATACTGAATGAGTTTATGGTTGAGGCTCAAATTTGGTTGTCAATCATCTTTAGCCGTGTCTCTCCAACCACCAGCATGACACATATCCTATTTATGTGAGCCCAGATAGTAGTTTGCCTTATAGACAACATTTTATTTAATTCTAGTTGCTTTGTGCTCATGAGAATCAAGCATTTTAAGAACAAAGGTGACCCCATTTCCTATATCCCTATCTAATCACTGAGTTATGCAAGAGGACCAAGGTGGAGAAATATTTGGGGGGCAATTGGATATCCCCAAAGACATTTATTTACCCATTGAAGATATGTGGTGAGTGTGCTCTTTCAAAGAGTAAATAAAGAAAGATCGACTTAGGCAAATCGGTGGATGGGATATTAACTCTTGCAGGCCATCCATAGCAGGGCCATTTAAGGAGATCTCGAGTGAGATACGAGTAGTCTAGGAGTTAGTTTCTAGGTTGCCCACATGTACAAGAGATCATTCTACCGCTAGCGACTTTTATGTTGCATAGACTAATTATGAGAGGTTTCTAGCAGATCAGAAGACACAGAGGGCCACCATATCTAAAATTGAGCGGGCTTACTCTTCCTTTGCATGATCATATCAAGAGCTATGAGGGTCTCATAATAAGATAAGAAGAAGGGAGAAGAAGAGAGATAAATTTTTCACCTATGTATGGAATGGAGTGAAGGGCTTGTGGAAGGTCCTGAAGCCCCAAGATAGGACTCCCTCTCCCAGAGCAGATGTGGATGATGACATTCCAAGAAGGTGGTTTGACAACGAGGAGACAGATTATGATGATGAGGAGGAGGAGACGGCTAGTGATGATAGCACTTAGGGCAATTTTAGGGAGACCCTTAAACCTTTTTTTGTTTCATGATAAGTAGTAAGGACACTGCAAGCTTTTTAGTTGGGGGTGCTCATCTCCAAAGTTATTTAACATTTTATTATTCGGTCTATATGATTTGGATGATTGTATTTTTATTTGTTATGGATAATTTCATTTGGGTTATAATATTGGGTACCGTGATTGTGCCTATATTTTGTGGATATGTCTTTTTTGTTTTTCATTTTTAGATTTTTATTCTATTTTAGATAATGATATTGTACAAGTATTTCCCTATGATAGATTGAGTGACGATATTCTTAAGGAAAAATCATCATGTTAAGGGGTTGAGTCTTAGATTCAGAGGAAATCTGCGTACCCATGGCATTATAGATTGGGATTGCCATTATTCCTCTGGTGAAGTCTAAGTAGCCATATGATTTACCTATACAAGAGCCAAAATATAAGATGATGGCTTTATTTGGTGCCAACAACAGTTGATCTTACATGGTGAAATGCAAAACAAGCATCCCTATCCATCCAAAAAAATTTTGTGAAAAATCAAGGGTGTGGACGTGAATAATTTTGTAACAATACTTAACCACTTTTCGTGACTCCAAATGCTTTAGTTGTTAGGGTGTGTAAAATAAATCCTTTTGCTCAAAACTAGGAAATGCAATTGATCCTCCCAGAAAAGTTTGCATACCACGTACAGTGCGCTTAGTTGATTGATTCTCATGCTTTCTTATGTCATCTAGAACTTTCCTTATAGGTCTTTCAAAGCTAATCTTGATTATATCTTGTTGGATAAATGATCCTAGGCTTTATTTGTGATCATGGAAAACCACAGTAGCATAAAAAGCCTACCCGTTCGAGAATGGGATCCTTAGTCACCCCTTTTAAGCCTTTGAACCTTTCGTTGGCAACCGTATAACAAGCCTTGAACCTTATAAAATTTTTCCTACTTTTGAACCCTACCTTTCTTGAATTTAAAAGTGCAACTTGAGGCTAAAATCCTAAGTTAGGGTTGGATCTTGAAAGAAGGTGATCATAGCCATAAGCTTTTAAGTAAGTTCCTAGGAGCAAATCATTGATGAAAAACAAATGAGAAAAATGAAAGGATCAATAAAACAAAGAAAATCATGAGATTGTGCAAAGGAAATACATGAAAATAAGATGCTTTCAAAAGATGGGTGAACCAAGGTAGTAAAAGTAGGCACATGTGTGAATTAGGAATAAATGAAGTGGTGCATGACCCAAAGTTTGATCTAATGGTGTTTTATATGGAGTTTAAGGAGGATGTAGTCACCATTATCCTAAATATTTATCTTACCCTTCCACTAACCTACATTACATTCTTAAAAAAGTCCTTTGAGATCTTCAACAGAGTGTTTTTGAGTTAGTAGTAACTGAAAATAAGGGCGAGCATATGATTTAATACTTTTTTGCATTGAGAAATTCTTTGTGTGAGTGGGTGCTTGCACATTTTCCCCTTGTTGTATGAGTGAAAATTCGGTATGTTGGGACTTTCCTTCATGAGGAGACATGCAAACTAATAGAGGTTGGTAATATTGTCATATTCCAAAAATGAGGAAAAGGAGTGTAGCTAAGTCACTATTGATGGAGAGTCACCTCTTGAGATTTAGTTGTTTATGATTGATTGTTCTTAAAAGTCTTTTGCATCCTTGAAAATGTGATTGATTTTGATTAGAGTTGTAGGAATAGTTTTTACCATGCTTGTTGACTACTTGTTAATGCTAATGAAGTTTGAAATCATAGTGATCATTTGGTTTTAAAAGTGGGGTTATAAGTTAAGTAGTCTCATTGAGTATAAATTAGTGTTGCTTGAGGACAAGCACAGTTTTAAGTTGGGGGTGTGATTTAAGGTGGTTTTATGAACTTTAGTGTTGTTATCCTAGCTTATTGAGCCTTATTTTGAGGAGTTTTTGTCCGCTTAATGTGTTAATAATGATATAATTGAGTATCTAAGTGTTTAAGTACTTACATAAAATGTTTGAGGTGTCTTTCAAACAAGTTTGGAATAAAATGGATTATTTAGAGTACAAATGAGAAAACTAGAGTTACTAGCTTAAGCTAGGTGTTATTCTAGTTGATCTAGATGGATTCTAGTATGTATAATGAGTTCCAACGGTTATTATTTTATAATTATGTGTGTAAAAACTTATTTATAGTGTTTAAAGTGTAATTTAATTAAGCCTATAGTCAAAACACCAAGCTAAAGATTTAAAGGATGACACTAGTTCTTAGCTTGAATTTCTAGTTCCTCGTTCTTGATATTGTGTTTGTTTGAGCTCTAATAGGTGATTTTTGGTGATATAGGATGATTTATGAGTTGATTTTTATGATATATGGAGGATATAAAAGAATTAAATCAGGTGTAAACAATACCAAAATGTTTGGGGTGGAAGACAAAGGCACAAGGTAAACTGTAGACGTCAAATGCAATTTCCAATGAAGCCTCGTGATAAAGGGGTGACGCGCCCCTTATTCCCTGGGACTAAGAAATTCACAGAACTCATTATTCCATTTGAATAATCAACATACATCACACCTTACTCCCAGAAGAGAAAGCAACACGCCACGGAGCTTATTCCCACACAGCCAAAAACTTGCCACTATAAATACAACACTTAGACACATTATAATGAACTTTTGGACGTCTTTGGATCTTGGAGAGGGGATTCTAAACAGTTTAATTAGGTTTTATATCTCATTAATTTATATTTTTAATGGATTTTATCATGTATTTATTTATTGGAATTACAATTATGTCCATGAGTGGCTAAACGCCTCCTTTTCGGGGTAAAGGCCAAGAACATGTTTTTGATTGCTTAGAATTGAGTTTGTTTTGATTTCTTATCATATTTGTTCGTTTATTTAACATTTTTATCACTATTTTAAGTATTCTCATCCCGTATAATATATATAATGTCAACTTTATGAGCTCAGGAGGGAGAATAGGAAGATAGAATGTGGGGATAAGTAGAGTAAGGATCTTATTCTTTTATAAAATAAGGAAATTGAATTAGCGACTAGGATAGGGATATACCTAGAAGCTTGCTTGGTTCACATGTTGGATAACAACTTAAGGCATCTAAATGGATTATTACAGCTTCGCTCAATGATGTAGTTATAATGTCCAGTTAGGTAGAAGGTTTGAGGTCGAGAGACCATGATCATACGATAAGCCCTGTGAATCAACAACCAAGATAAGTAATCTAACAAATAAAGTTCAATAGCTTAGTATGATTGTTCATAGTGCTTTAACCCCGGGTTTTCATCCATTGATTGTCCAAAGTCTTTACTTTCCCTCATTATTTTAGTTTATTTTAATTTACAAACTTTCAAAACTCTTTTGGTTATGTTTTCACCAATTTTATCTCAATAGTCAAACTAGAATTGGACAATTGCTTAACCCAAGTCTCTGAGGGATCGATATTTGGCTTTGTTTAGTCCACTTATTACTTGGTGAGACCACGTACTCTTGTTTGTGTTCTTGGACACAATCAAGTTTTTGGCGCCATTGTTGGGGACTTGTAAATTGGCAACTATTTTTGTTTGATTTTACTTTTTAGATTTCTTGGGTGATTTACACTTGGTCTTGGTATTGAATTTGCAGGAAACAAATTTGCAGACTAGTAAGATAGAAATGATAGGAAATTGGTTGAACCAAGCCCCGAACCTAAGCAATATTTTCACCAATTAAGGAGAGAAATAGTCCTTCTTCTCCGTATTCTGCAAATTCAAGAAGAACAATACAATCTTACTCTAATAGTTGAAGATCAACTAGCCCGCAGGACAGTTCGCGAAGTGGCAATCCCACTTCTGACAAATTTGACCTCCCCTTTTCAGAAACTAGCTGCTAGAGGTTACTTTGAGTAGAAATAAAACATGGTGTAGCTTTTGATCAGTAGTGGACAGTTTATGGGGATTTCACATGAAGATCCACAAGTCCATCTGTGGAACTTCCTTGAGATCAGTGAAACATTCATCCCTACTGGTATGTCAACTAATTATAATAAGTTGACACTATTCCTATTTTCACTGTTGGGGGAAGCAAAGAAGTGGTTGAACGTTGAGCCAACAAGTTCACCACAACCTAGGATAACTTAGCCCAAAAATTCCTAATCCAATTCTTTCTATATGGCAAGACTGCAAAACTGCACAGTGAGATTGTGTGCTTCAAACAGAAGCCAGATGAGAACTTATATCATGTATGGAAAAGGTTTAAAGCTCTTTTTCAGGACTGTCCACATCATCAGCAGTCCAATAAGGTACTAGCTCATACTTTTGTTGAGGAACTTGATCATAACATGAAAATTTTGCTAGATTCAGCTGTAGGTGATCAAACATTGGAATTAACATATGATGAGCTATATACCTTGTTAAAATGGATTGCACAAAAGAATTTTGAGAGGTATTTTGACTCTAGAGATGCTACAAAGAAGGTTGCAAGCATGTTGGAGGTAGACCAATTTACTGTGATATTTGCTCAGATATTGCACTACAAAATTAGTTAATGACTCAGTTCAGCAATATAAAACTGAGGTTTACACAGCCTACAACAATAGTTAATGCAATTCAGCAGACACATACTTGGTGTAAGTTTTGTGGCAACAGTGGTCGTTCTGTGGCTATGTGTGTTGTAAATCCAGAGTCAATGATTATTGTGTGCAATGCTCAAAGGTTGAATTATGGGAACTCCTACAATCAAAAGTGGCAGACTCAGCCACTAAATCCATCATGGAATAACCAACAACAGCAATTTTAGCAGCTCCAAAATTAGGCCACGACTCAAATGAGCAATATAGAAGAGATGCTGAAATAAATTTTAGTTGCTCAAGCACAATTGACAGCAGAAATAAAGAGCCAGCAAGTGGCAACAAAGAACTTGTAAATGTATGTTGGGCAAATAAAATAGGAAAAATATGTCATACATTGAGTTGGTTTACCAAGTAATACTGAAAACCCTAAACAGGTAATAGCAATCACTTTGAGGAGTGATAAAACTCTCAATGAAGAACCTTAAAATATAACTAAGGAGGTAGATGCTGAGATATCTCTTAAGCAAGTAAATGACAAAGTTGCTAAAAATTCAAGGAAGTCTGAGTACTCGAAAACCAAAGTTATTGAATAGGAGAAGCATAGACTACCACCACCTTTCCCACAGAGGCTTAGAAAAGAAAAGAAGGATGCATGCTTCAAGAATTTTTTTGACACGTTAAAAAAGCTTCACATTAACCTTCCTCTTTTAGATGTTTTGCAGGGAATGCCCAAGTGTACTAAGTACTTAAAGGATGTGATCACTAACAAAGTTAAGCAGCAGGATATTGAGATAGTAGCATTCACTAAGGAGTGTAGCTCTGTGGAGATGCAAAAGATTCCCAAAAATCTCAAAGACCTTGGGAGTTTCATGCTCCCTATCAAAATTAGTAGTAGTGAGGTGGTCTACACACTTGGTTATTTAGGGGCAAGTATCAACTTGATGCCCCTCTCCTTATTCAATATGTTGGGCCTAGGGAAATCGAGATCGAGCTCTGTGTTGCTCTAGTTGGCTTACTGGACCATAAGAAATCATAGAGGATATTCTCATCAAAGTTGGTAAGTTTATTATTCCAGTTGATTTTATTATTTTAGATTTTAAGGTAGATAAAAGAATGCCAGTCATCTTGGGATGTCCATTCTTGGCGATGGGAGGAGCATTGAAAGATATGAGAGAGGGCACACTCATAATGTAGCTGGATGATGAAGAAACTATTTCCAAAGTTCATAACACTCGCAAAACACTATCCCACTACAAAGATTTTTGCAAGATTATAGTGATTGAAGGGGATAAGTGTAAGCGGTGGAGTCTATTCCATAATAAATCTCTTTGGGCTTCCTCATTGAGCAGCCCAAGCCATAACCACTACAACCCAACATGATAAAGATTGATGAGCCTAAAAAGGATATTGTTGAGAGAGTTGTTGACCTTGAGAGTTCACACTCAAGATGTATAAAATAAATAAGAAGATGGCATCCAAGTTTGAGAAAGAGGTTGAAGGAAAATGGATGAGTCAAAGATTGGGTCGCACTGCGAAACTAAATCAGGCACTTCTTGGGTGGCAACCCAAGTTAAGGTATGTTTTATTTTTAGTATTTTAGTTTTTACTTTACTTGTTTTTGTTTTTGTTGAGTCACAAGTTGATGGAAAGTCTCAGTAGTAGAAAACCTGAGCTAAGGATCATGGTGAGGACTAAGTGTGGTGTCCCCAGACCCCTCTTGATGTATAAAGATGCGACTAGATAGGCCTAAAGGCATTAGGGAGTACCTCTATCTCTACTTTTAAGTATACTTTAAGGACAAAGTAGATTTTTTAACTACGGGGTAGGTTCTATATGTAGTTTTTTAAGTAGATTTCTTATGGGTGCTATATGTGATTGCATAATGCAAGTTTTTTGGTTGTAAATAGCATGTTGATTGTGTGAAATACTAATTTTTGACTCCTAGGCTCATTACTATGACTCTTGTACTTGTTGGCTTAATGTTGAATTCATGTGGTTGTTTGGTTGAGAGTCTATGATGATCCAACTTGAGTTGAGCATGTGCCATATGTGAGTGAGGTTGTTGTATATTCCTTGTTATTGTTGATTTCTAGAACTTTCCTGGTGTGTGTGCAAAGAAAAATAAAGAGTGTGGGTTTAGGAGATGATATAGGCAATTATTTGATAGCCTTGTTTCATACCATCTTTTACCTACCCTTGTGCATAATCCTAGTTAACCCTATTGAGTCTTTAGTTATTTTCTTTGGCAGCCTCATATGTATCTTGTATTCTCTTCTTTGATTGACCTTAATTTGATCCAAAGGTCATAAGCATTTTAGTGTAAAATTAATTAAGCTAAGGATTTGGAAATTAAAGTAGGAGAAAGGTGATATTGAATCCCTAAAATGATAGTTCTTTATGTGTACAATTGTTATGTGTTGTGGTTAGTAGTTGTGTAATGTAATGGGAAAAAATTATTCAAATTGAATAAGTTATGAATAAACGATACCTCGTCCATAGTGTATGTGAATGATCTTAATGAAATGGGGCAAAACAAAAGATAGGGTAAACAAAAGTGGTGTAAAGTGATTGTTAAAGGTGAGTTTATTGAATAATGTGATGTATTAAAGAGCTTTGGGAAGATAGTCACTATTACTGGCCAGAATAGTTCCTGCCCATCCCTTAACTTACATTACAACCCATAAAGACCTATTTAATCTTAAGCGTTAAGATTCTGATATTAGTGAATACTACACTAAGGGCAATCCTATGGTTCATCTTGTGTAACTTATGAATTCTTTGTGAGAGTAAGCATAATTATCGTACCCATTTTGTTATAAATTGAATTTATGTAAGTGATTATGGGTAACTCTCCTAGGGAGAGGGCGCATGTTTGATGATAGTTAGGTGATTTTTATGATGTCTATGATTGAAAAATATGTATGAGTTTGCCAACTAGGTGAGTCAATTCTTAAGTCTAGGATATTTTGGAGTAGTATTCTTGAGCTTTCAATTGTATGTAACATGCTTAGTATAGAAGCTTGCATTCTATGTAGTCATTGTAGTACTATCTTGAGTTTATTGCATGTAGTAGAATTTTAGAGTCACCTCAGCTTATGATGCTTGGAGTAAAGATTTGTTTGAGAGCGAACAAGGCTTTAAGTGTGGGGTGGTGATCTGAGGTGGTTTTATTCACCTTAGTGTTGTTATCCTAGCTTATTGATCCTTATTGTAAGGACTTCTCGTGTTATTAATGCTTTAAAAATGATATAATAAAGCATCTAAGTGTTTAAGTACTTTACTTAAATGTTTGAGGTGTCTTTCAAACAAGTTTGGAATAAAACAGATCATTTAGAGTTCAAATGAGAAAACTAGTGCTACTAGCTTGAGCTACGTGTTATTCAAGTTGATCTTGATGGATTATAGGGTGTCTAATGAGTTCCTAAGGTTATTATTGTATAATTTTGTGTGAAAACTTGTTTCTAGTGTTTAAAGTGCAATTGAATCAAGCCTAGAGTCAAAACACTAAGCTAAAGATTTAAAGGATGACACTAGTTCTTAGCTTGAATTTCTAGTTCATCGTTCTTGATATTGTCTTGTTTTGAGATCTAATATGTGGTTTTTGATGATATAGGATTATTTTTGAGTTTATTTTGATGATATATATAGGATATAAAAGCTTTAAATCAATTTTAAACCACACCAAAAGGCTTGGGATGGAAAACAAATGCGCAAGGCAAAGTGTAGATGTCAAATGCAATTTCCAGTAAAGCCTCGCGATAAAGGGGTGATGCACCTGTTATTCCCTGGGACTAATCAACAAACATAACTCCTTATTCCTTGGTACTAATAAACTCTCATCACACCTTACTCTCATTGGATCAATAAATGTACCACAGAGCTTATTCCTACACGGCCAAAACTTAGTACTATAAATACAACCCTTGGACACATTGTAATGCACTTTTGGACGTCCTTAGAGATTGGAGAGGGGATTCTCAACACTTTAATTAGGGTTTATATCTCTTTAATTTATATTTTTAATAGATTTTATCATGTATTCATTTATTGGGA
Organism: Capsicum annuum; assembly: GCF_002878395.1. Lineage (NCBI taxonomy): Eukaryota > Viridiplantae > Streptophyta > Magnoliopsida > Solanales > Solanaceae > Capsicum > Capsicum annuum. The sequence goes on along the minus strand of NC_061116.1, from coordinate 80,794,284 downwards.
TACGGTTATGTTTGTGAGTGGCTAAACGCCCCCTTTTTGGAGTTAAGGCAAAGAGCATGTTTACAGTTTCTTTGAATTGAGTTTGTTTGGATTGATTATCATATTTGGTTGTTGATTTATCCTTGTTATCACTATTTTAAGGATTCAAAACCCTTAAAATACAGATATTGTCGACCTTGTGAGCTTGGGGGGAATAGGAAGATAGAATGTGGGGATAAGTTGAGTAAGGTTCTTATTCTTTTATAAAATAATGAATTTGAATTAGAGACTAAGATAGGAATATACCTAGAAGCCTTATTTGGTTCACACGCAGGATGACATCTTAATCCATATAAATATATTATTACATCCCCGCTCAACGATGTAGTTTTAATGTCCATTTATGTAGAAGATTAGAGGCCGGGTGACCATGATCATATGATAAACCCTGCGAATCAATAACCAAGATAATTAATTTAACCAATTCAATAGCTTAGTATGATTATTCGTAGTGCTTTAACCCTAGGTTTTCATCCATTGATTGTCCAAAGTCTTTACTTTCCCGAATTATTTTAGTTTACTTTTAGTTTATAAACTTTCAAAAATCTTTTGGTTATGTTTCTACACATTTCATCTCAATAGTCAAACTAGAATTGGATAGTTGCTTAACACAAGTCTCTGAAGGATTGATATTCGGCTTTATTTAAGGACACTATATTACTTGGTGATATCATATACACTTGTGTATGCGCTTAGGTGCAATCAGGGTGTTGATGAGTGGCAAATTTGTCACTCATTTATATCCAAATTCTTACACACTACGATGAATTAATTGTGTATTGAGTCTAATTCTTCATTGAAATGCATTAATTTCCAATGTTTGTGAAGTTGCAGGAAATCTCATGAGAATGAGGTCAGACAAAGCAGGAAGAGATAAAAAATGAACTAGAGGAGAAAAAGCTAAAGATCAGGCCCAGGAGATGACCCTCAAATGCTGCAATCGCACTCAATGGGTCGCGGTAGCAATCAGTCGTTAAATAAAAGAGTGGCGATCGCGGAGTGAGCACTACTATCGCAGGAGTCACAATCGCGACTAGGAGGTGGCGATCGCGACTAATCAGGAAATTTGAGGAACAGATTTGGAATTTCACATTGGAAAATCCCAAGATACAAAAAGGAAAATCCCTCAACATTTTCAACATATTTTAGCTAATTTTCCATTTTTTGAGTGAGAAAAACAATTGTTAGTAACATTACAAGAGAGATTTTGGTAATAGATTGAAATTGAAGCTTGGTTTTATCTTTATTTGGCTTATGATGAATGAATAGCATGCCAATTTGGGTATATTTCTTCTCTTTAATTTATGAGTAGCTTAATTAATATCTTAGGGTTATGTATGATTAGGTGATTAATGTTGTTTGTGTGTTGATTGTTCATCCAAATAATTAGTTAATGGTGTTGGGTTTTGCTCTTTTTCTATGTTTGAATTGAGAATTGTGGGTGAAAACCCCAATTGTCCTTGATCCCATATCATCCTTGAAAAAGGATGTAGGTGAAGAGTAATTGTGAACAACAACTTGTATTAGCTTCTTTCTTAGCATTATCATAGAAATAAGGGTGTTATTTGAAGTGACTATTTTCATAAGCACCATCTTAGAAAAAAGGATGCTAGTTTCAGATAAATAAATTGGTAAACTTGTCATGCTCATGAGGTGCTCGAAAGAATCCGTGAGTGAAATTTAGCATTATCATAGAAATAAGGGTGTTATTTGAAGTGACTATTTTCTTAAGCACCATCTTAGAAAAAAGGTTGTTAGTTTCGGGTAAATAAATTGGTAAACTTGCCATACTCATGAGGTGTTCGAAAGAATTCGTGAGAGAAATTTAGCATTATCATAGAAATAACGGTGTTATTTGAAGTGACTATTTTCTTAAGCACCGTCTTAGAAAAAAGGTTGTTAGTTTCGGGTAAATAAATTGGTAAACTTGTCATGCTCATGAGGTGTTCGAAAGAATTCGTTTGTGAAATTTAGTGTTTTATGGAAAGGTTAACACTAAGACCCTAAATCTAGCCTACCTAAAACCTTAGGCTACATTTGGACTAATTCTTGATTACCCATGCATGAATATCACCTTGGAGAACATAACCCCAAGGTTCCTCTCAACTTGTATACCTATAAACTGTTCAATCTCTTATTAGTGTTGTTTTGCGATTGGGTTCAACAAAATTCTAAATCTATCCCCCACCCCAAGTTACTTTAATGCACTATTTAAATGTTGTATTATGGGTTAACGCATAGTTAAATCTCAACACACGTAATCTTTGAAAGCTAGTTTTCTCTCCTAGAGGATTCGACCCCAACTCTTATTAGGTATATATTGACAACGTCTGCCTTGCACTTAATTTGATATGTAAGTCGAGCGTTACCACACCGCACAAACACGAATCAATAGCGGCAACTAGTACTCAGATCTACACCAAAAGGTACAGAAGTGTAATATGAGTACCAAAACAATGGGTACTCAGTAGGCATCATCGATCGACTGAGCTAAATCATGATATAAAACATAACATATCAAGGTACAAAATCAAACCTGAATCATCTCCAATACCGTTGCACATAATATGTACGTAACTAGAATAATAACAAAACATAATGTAATATCACACAAGCAATCACAAACTACAAAATTGGCTCTCATACGTAAATTTGTGCGAAAATGTAAATAACTCATCATAGATTCCCATACGCCTGGAGAGCACACCTAAGAATAGAATAAGGCAATCAACCAACATTATAACTAACCTTCATCATCATTAACTCGTTCAGTTACTCACTAGTTAACATTTATTAGCTAATCGTCTTTTATTAACTCATTCATTTAATCACTAGTCATCACATAACCTCTAGTCATCATTTATAAACTAGCGATTTTACCACTAGAATCCATTATGTCATGCCATAGTACAACCCATTTCCTTATTTACAACTTAGCCAAATTGCCACTTTCAATCTCACACCTCGATATCCTCAATCATAAGAAATATATGATCATATCATAATAGCATACCCGAACTCAAACCAGTAAATATAATCAATAGTCGGACTAGAAATGATAAAAAATCAAGAGTCAAACTTGAACAGGTAAATATCATCAATAGCCAGACTTCAACCAGTAAATAATAAATAGTGCCATAATCATACTCCGGAAACGAACCAAGTATATATAATAAACAACATATTCCTCTTCTGGACTCAAACCAGATATATATATATATATGTAATCAACACCATAAATAGTATCATCAACATGCATAAATAATAGCATAATCAATAGGCATCAACTCTCACATTAACCAAAATATCTTTTGAGTATCAAGACTTCTCAATATTACCTCAACACATATTTCCAAGAGTCTAATAAGTGTAAAAGTCTTAACCAAGGATAACATGTGTCATGTCCTAAAGTGGGTTAAAAGTCCACTTCCAATCCTCAAGATCCATTTTAGGTAAATTTCTACCCGAACTAGGCTTAAGGTATTTAATATTCACTTATAGATGTTAACAAGCCTCAATTATCCTTAAGATGGGAAATTCACCAACATATAAGAACCTAGGCCAATTATGCCTAATTTGAGTAATTTAAGTCATTCTCATGATAAACATGAGGAATGAATTTTAATTCGCCTAAGGCATAAGGAAACAATCTAAAAGTATTTCAACTTTATGGTTCTAACAGCTTAAACGATTCAACTAACCCAAGTTTTGCATTTCATCTATCCAAACCTAAAACCCATCTAAAATCTAACACAATATCATAAGAATACTATAAAATAGCTCAATCTAACAAGGGTAAAACGTAGCTGACCTCAATACCGAAGAAAGCTTAATGAACCACTAAACCACTGTTTTTCCCTTATGAGAAGCCAAGATTCCAAGATATCAAAAACACAGTATATACATCATTACAAGAATAACGATGCCCATATTGCACAAGTATGCTTAGAGTCCAAAATCATGCCAAAACCCCATATGGGTACAGCTTACAAAAATCATATTTTTAAAACTATACCAACATAATATCAAGATCAAGGAATTATTACCCTCATAAATGGATAAAAACAAAGTTAAATTGGGGCTAAAATCAAGCCATAAAGGTTTTAGGGTTTTGAGAAATAAATCAAGAAATTTCACCAAGAAAAGTATGAATTGTTACCTCAAATCGAAACATAATAGGGAAAATAAATGTTAATCTAGCTTCTCGATCACCAACAAGCTTCAATTTTAAGCTCTCATGCTATTTAGGGTTCTTATCTCTCAATGGAGTGATGAAGAATGGCCAAAATCATGGAAATAGGGTCCTTTTATACCTAGTCCAGGTCCTGGGCAGTCGCTATCATGACCTTAGGCCACACGATCACACCATCTTCTGTTTGCCACTTGAGTCACAATCGTCACACCTCTTCGTGATCGTGATACCTCCTCTATAAAGTGAGTCGTGATTGCGGTACAAAGTGCCTCTAACATGCAAAAAATTCTAAGTCCCAAAATGGGCTCGACCAGATGCTCAAGATTCAATAGGAATCCTGTATATGCAAACGAACTATGTAACCACTCTAAATTTAATGTTTCAAACTCAAATGCACAGCTGAATTTTCCATATGAGGTCGTTTCGACCATATATGGGTCCCAAACCCATATTTAGTTTTATTATCTTTTAGACCAATAGGTCAAAATAAGCTCAGCTTCCTCTAGACCCGAACCAAATATCTACCTAGCCTAAAATCGATATTTCGAAGTTGTTGGCACAGTCAAAATTTGTATACAAGATCATTTTACTGAAAGTTTTTCTCAATGGCCATTTAGAACCAGAAAAGATTTCAAAATAGGGAATTGACTCTAAAAACCAAATGAATTGTCCGATGCCCGAACTATCAGTCCCAATAAGTCATAGATGACTTGGAGTGGCTATGGAAAAGCTCTAATGGTAAAAATAAGCGAAAATATGAAAAGTGACCAAAGGTTCATTACAATATCCACTACTAAAAGAACTTTTATCTGTGAAAGTTAAGGATTAAGATATACCTAAAGTCTTGAACAGGTGAGGATACTGGGTCCATATCTCACTTTCGATCTCCCAAGTGGCCTTCTCCCCTGGGTGGTGCCTCCACTGTACCTTAACTACATGAATCTATCTAGTGCGCAATCACCTCACATCACTAGTCAATATAAGCACCGGCTACTTTACAAAGGTCAAATGCTTATCCAACTGGATTGAGTCCCATCTAAGCACATCAGATGTATCAGGGATGTATCGCTGCAACATGGAGACATGAAAAACTAAATGAACAGCGACAAAATTTATAGGTAGAATAACTCACAAGCCACCTCACCAACTACGCAAAGGATCTCAAAAGATCCAATATATCTAAGACTAAGCTTACCCTTCCTCCCGAACCTCATCATACCCTTTATGGGAGATAAATAGAGGAATACATGATCACCAACTCTAAATCTCAAGGCAAAAAGTCGACGGTCTAAATTGGTCTTTTACCTACTCTGATCTGCTCTCAACCTGTACCGAACCACCCTGACTCTATCTAATGACTCTTGAAGAATATCAGTACCATGGGACCTAACCTCAGGATTCTCAAGCCATCCAACCAGAGAATGATATTTCCTACCATACAAAGCCTCAAATGGCAGCATCTCAGTACTCGAATAATAATTGTTGTTATATGCAAAATCTACCAAGGCTAAGTGTTGCTCCCACTGGCCTCCAAAATCCATAACATAGGCTCGAAGTATGCCCTCAAAAATCTAAATAGTTTGCTCAGACTAGCCACCTATCTATGGATGAAAAGTTGTACTTAGATCAACTTGAGTGCCTAACTCCTTTTGAAATGCTCAGCAAAACCTCAAAGTGAACATAGAACCATGGTCTGAAATGATGGAAATAGGAACCCCATGCAAATAGACTATCTCCAAAACATAGATATGGGCTAATATCTAAGCACTAAAAGTCATTTGAATAGGAATGAAATGTGCTGACTTGGTCAAATAATCCACAAAGACCTAAATACCATCTAAATCATTGGAAGTGCGAGGCGGCCAACTAATAAAATCTATGGTAATTCTTTCCCATTTCCACTCAGGAATGGGCAACCTCTGAGATAATCCACCAGGTCACTGATGCTCGGGCTTTACATATTGACAACATAGGCAACGAGCTACAAAGTCTGCCACTTCTCTCATCATACTAATCCACCAATAATAATGTCTCAAATCTCTATACATCTTAGCTGTGCTAGGATGAATAGAATATTTAGAGTTGTGAGCCTCATGCAAAATTAACTAAATGTAGTCATCAATCCTTGGAAAACAAATACGGTCATCATATCTCAAAACACCCTCAGAATCTATGGTGACCCTCTTAGACTTACGACTCAACAACTGATCACAAAGAAAGCGAAGCTTACTATCCTCAAATTGACGATCCTGAATCTGCTCAAATAATAAAAACCTTACCTCAACACTAGCAAAAATCCTCCTAGGGTTTGAAATATCAAGGCAAAGCATCAAGTTGGCTAAGGACTAATGTCGCATACCAACAGGCTCTGAGAAACTGAAATACAAGCCAAGCTACCAATACCGATAGCCTTATGACTCAAGGCATCTACTGCCATATTTTTCTTAAACAGATGATACAAGATGCAAATATCATAATCCTTTGGCAAATCCATCCATGTTATCTAGCATTAAGCTCTCTTTAGGTCATAAGATGCTTAAAACTGTGATGATTGGTAAAAATCTAGCAACGCACACTATAGATAATATGCCTCAAAATCTTAAGCGCGAAATCTACCTTCACCAACTTCAAATCATAAGTGAGGTAATTGAGCTCATGCACCTTAAGTTGTCTAGAAGCATAAGAAATAACATGACCCTGTTTCATCAATACACAATCCAAATCGACACTAGAAGTATCACAAAACACGGTGAATCTCTCACCCTTAATAGGAAGAGCTAAAATAGGAGCTGAAGCAAGAAAATCCTTGAGCTTTCCAAAGCTCAATTCACACTCCTCGAACAATAGAAAAGGAATATCCTTTCGAGTCAATCTGGTCATAGGGGCTAAAATAACAGCAAAACCCTTAACGAATCATCTATAATAATTGGCCAAACCAATGAGGATATGAACCTCAGTCAAAGATGTAGTTTTAGCCCAATTATAAATTGCCTCAATCTTGGTTGGGTATACCATTATACCATCCTTAGACATAATATGTCCAGGGAATGTTATCGAGTCAAGATAAAACTCTCACTTAGAAAGCTTGGAAAAAACAAATGATCTCTCAAAGTCTGGATCACGATCCTCAAATATTGTGCATGCTCCACTCTACTCTTT